>NW_023504916.1:0-18280 GCF_004664715.2 Peromyscus leucopus | reverse complement strand
TAGTATCAGTTTATATATATCACTACCTTTTCCTGTTTCATAATCTTTGAAATTGAAAATTTGATCTAGGCTGAACATTAACAAGATGCCTAGCTATTCTAAAAATATATACATTTCTTACAATATCATAATAATATAAATGGTATGATAGCAGTTTAAGAAGAAATAAAGGACTATAGTACATGACTTTGGTGTTTAATAAAGAACCCATTAAAAGAGAAGAACTGTGGGATATTAGTTCAAGACATGATACATTTGTTTATGATGTATAACATTGGTTTAATGATGCAAAGATATGTTGCATTTTTTTAACACTGTGAGTCCATGTTGCTTTGCCTGTCTAAAATACCTGATTGGTCTAATAAAGAACAGAATGGCCAATAGCTAGGCAGGAGAGAGATAGATGGGGCAGCCAGTCAGAGAAAATAAATAGGAGAATAAAAGAAGAGGAAGTACTGAGGAATGGAGAAGGAGAGAAAGATGCTGAGGAGCAGCTACCCAGCATAATGCCAGAAGCAGCCTAAAAGGTAAAAAAAGATATACAAAAATAGAGAAAGGTTAAGGCCCAGAGGCAAAAGTTTGCCTGGCTAATTTAAGATAAGAAAAGCTGCTTTTAAATAAGCCAAGCTAAGGCCCGACATTCATAGGGAAGAATATTTCTCCACATGATTATTTGGGAGCTGAGTGTTAGACCGAGAAAGAGTAAAGAATAAAAGAAAAAAACTAGAGAAAATAAAGAAAGCTGTAATAAATGGTGGTAAAGTATTTATTAATTATGTACAAAGTACAAATCTAATCTCATATATTCTGCATCAAGTATTTCAAACAATAGATGAATAAACAAAGCATTAGGAACTAAAATTATAGAACATTGATCTACAAAATAAGGAAGTTAGTTTGTACACAGGCATTTTGTATATATTTGTACATGTTTGGGCAAGTGTGTGCACATGTGTGCAGTTGCTTATGCACATGCTTGAGCTTGCATACTTACAGTAGAAACCGATGCTAGAGACTTCCCTATTCGTCCTCCACCTTATTTTTGACAAAGAACCTCAAATTTAGCCTAGAAGTGTTAATTGACCACTGCCTGGTAGTGAGCTCCAAATACCTTCCTATGGCTGATTCCTAGTGCTGAGACTGAATACACGCACCACAGTGCCTTAGTCTCTAGGTGCTAAGAATCCAAACTCATGCCCTGATGCTTGGGCAAAATGCATTTTACTGACCAGGCCATCTCTCTAGGCACTTGAAGTTAGTTTTTAAATATTGGAAGTAAAGGGGGGTGGAAACTAGTAAACATTTCCACACTTTAGCTCTATACAAACTTTTAAATTTATGTCTTAAACAAACTTTGTTTAATTTTTTTTGTTGCTGAGCTAAAATAAAGTGACACAAGCAGTTGAAGGTCCAAAGAATTTATTAGACTCACAGTTCCAGGCCATAGTCCATCCTACTGGAGAAGTCACAGTGGCAGGATCTTGCAGCACTTAGTTACATCACATCAGTAGTCAAAAGCAGAAGGCAAGGAATCCATGCATGCATGCTAGTTGTTAGTCACTGTTCTTTTGCTGAGAAGAGACACCATGACATAGGCAACTCTCATAAAGGAAGTCTTTCAGTGGGACCTTGCTTACAGTATCAGGGTCTTAGTCTGACAGCATCATGGCATGGACCATGGAGACAGGGAGCATGGCAGCAAGCTGGTGTGATGCTGGAGAAACAGCTAAGTGCTACTTCCTGATCCATAGGCCAAGAGAGAGACATTTGGCCTGGCCTAGGCTTTTAAAACCTCAAAGCTCACCTCCAGTGACACTCTTCCTCCAAGGACACACTCCAGCAAGGACTCACTTCCTAATCCTTCTCAAATAGTGATACTCCCTGGTGACTAAGCATTTAAATATATGAGTCTATGGAGGGTTGACATTCTTATTCAAACCACCACACTAGTGGTGAGCTTGTTTTATCTACTTTTATGTAGTTTAGAAACCCTTACATAGGAAATGATGTAGTGATATATTGTGTACCCTGATAAACTTGCCTGCTGATCAGAGGACAGATCCAGCCACTAGATTAGACATAGAGGCCAGACAGTGGTGACACACAACTTAATGCTATCACTTGGGAGGCAAAGATCCCATCTAGATCTCTGTGAGTTCAAGACCACACTGGAAACAGTGCCAGGCAGCCCAAACCTTGAATTCCAGTACTGGGAAGCACACAGGCCTTCAATCCCAAGAAGTGATGTCAGCTCAGAGAAAGGTATATAAGGTGTGAGGAAACAGGAACTCATGCTCTTAAGGCTAAGGATTTCATAGAGGTAAGAATGTGTCTAGCTTTTTCTGTTTCTCTCATTTTTTAACAGTCACCTAATTATCTGGCTTTGGGTTTTTTATTAATAAGACTGGTTAGTATTTATGTTACAGAACATAATATCCAAAAGTCAATAAAGGGACCATTCAATCTTTCTAAGTAATAGGTGTTAGTTTGCAGTTTTCATTCCACAAAACAAACTCTGGATGAATAAACTGATAGTCAAGAGTGAAACTTAGTCAAGAGTGCACTTAGGGGATTGCATAAACATGGAGCAAGTACCCTAAGACAATATTATGTCCTCAACCTCTACAGGCTGATGGGTTGGGATAAGGAGATGTGGGGCACAGAGAAAATGATGACAGGAGAATCTCACAGGGCCACAGCAGGGGTCTTTGTTTGTTTGGATTTTGGTTTTTGTTGGGTTGTGTGGTTTTGAGTTAGGGTTCCATTAAGTTGTCCTGGTTTAGTTTGAATTTGTGATGTTCCTGCTTCAGTCTTTTATGTAATTGGTCCTCATAATAATTGCTGTGACTAATGAGTCTGTGTATTATCAAATGAGAAGGGTTTCTTTCCTGGCCCCCCCTATTCTGTTGTGTTCCTTTCCACAACATGCTTTCTAGAAGGTAGATTTCTCAGACTGGCCTGACCTACTACAGTCTCCTCAAATTGTCGACTACTAATGCCTGCAATCACCTTTTGGTGACTATAGTACACTCTCCTGCCTCATAGTATTTGATACTTTTATACTGAATTTTTACTTTGCTTTTGATTGTCTCATTGGTATGGAAAACTAGCAAGATTCTGAACAAGGGCATCAACTACATAGCAAGTAACCCGTGCCTAAAAAAAGAAACCATGTTTGATATTTAAGAGACTGTGCTCTACTCTAAGTGAAGAAGCAAGGCTTATATCAAGCTCAAACTCCCAACCTAGTTCCTCAATATTATTACAATTATTATTGTTATTTTGAGAAACATTCTCCTGTATCCCAGGCTGGTCTGCTACTCAATCTGTAGTTAAGGATGAATTTTAGTATCTGTCTCTGCCTCCTTAGGACTAGAATTGCAGGCATGTGACACCACACCTGATTATCTGTGATGCTGAAGATAGAACGCAGGACCTAGTACATTGCAATCCAGTACTCTGCAAACTGAGAAGTAGCTCTGTCCATTTTTTTTCCTTTTCAAAAATGGGGCCACATAATATTGGTGATCTGGGAATCAAGTTTTAAATGATGCTGTCCTAGAACTTCTGATCCTAATGCTTCCAATTTTCACCATGATTAACCTCTCTAAAAGTAATCTGAACATATTATACCATTTAAAATAACAGATTATCATAGAAGGATTTAATGTGCTTTGGGGCTGGAGGATGAAGTTCTCTTGAGAGAGTGAGTGCCTGGCATCTAAGGCAGGATTTCAATGAGGAAGAAACTGAGTATATGAAGAAATATGAGTGTATTGGACCCATTTTACTTGGTGATTAATATTTTCTTTAGGAATGAGAAGAGTAAGAAATCATAATGGAAAGGCAATGATGTTCCAAAAATAAGATGCAGAAAAATATCTCCTGGTAAACTCAATGGAATAGATCAATTATTTTAAGTCAAGGTTTTGATCCTCTGCCATTGATAAAAACAGGTAAGCAGCTCACCTGTTATCCACAGACCTACTAAAAACCCTATGTTTAGGCCATGTCTTGGTGGTACATTCCTTTAGTTCATACACTCAGGAGGTATGAGGATGTCTGTGAGGTCCAAGTCAGTATGGTCTACACAGTGAAGTTCCAGGACAGCGGAGCTGTAACTCAGAGTAAACCTGTATTGGAAAAAAAAGAAAAGGAAAGAAAAAACAACAACAAAATCAAAACAAAAACCAAAAACACAAAGCAACAAACAAACAACAACAAAAACCACTGGGTTTAAGTAGGATTATGTCAGCATTCCAGTGTATGTGAACCACTGTATTTTCTAGGATCATACTGTAATTGTGTTGATCTGAAACACTGATAATGTCCTCAAAACACAGAACACTGAAAATAGATCTCTACTTATGACATTGCATAAAACTCAACTCTATGTGGATCAAACACATCAACATAAAACCACATATACTGGACCTAATAAAAGAGAAAGTGGGGAATAGTCTTGAACTGGTAGACACGGGAAAGGACTTCTAAACAGAACACCAATAGTACAGTCACTAAAAGCAGCAATTAATAAAAGGAACCTCTTGGAACTGAAAAGCATGTATTTGGCAAAGGATACCATTTGTCATAAGGACAAAATGACAACCTAGAGAATAGGAAAAGATTTTTGCCAACTACACACACTATAGATGGATAATATCTTAAAAAAGTAAATAACTCAAAAAAATGGACTTTAAGAAAGCAATTAATTCAGTTAAAAATGGAGTATAGAGCTAAAGAGAGGATTGACGAAAGTGAAATTACAACCTCCACTTCAGGATGCCTTCATCCTGTACCCACACTTCCTAATCCTCAGACCCCCAAAGAAGAAGATCAGAGAGCCCTGAAAAAGCTTAGCTCACACCCAAATAAAAAAATTGCCTGCCTTTTTGGCCCTGGCATTCTCAAAGGCAGAATCTAAATGGCTTCTATGATCTAATCAACTAGGGTTAAGGCTTTCCAGGATCTGGCAATGACTTTGGAGGCAAAGGAAATTGCCTAAGGGGAAGCAGTAGACTCCATCTCTTTGTCTCCTATCATGTAACACCTGTGATTGTAGAGATTTTAATTCCAACACTGGGAAGATGCTACAGTTAAGCCAGAGCATGAATGATATCACACTTCCTGACTTCATCTGTAGGATTCCTCCCAACTCAGTTTGGAATAATCCTTATCTGAACCATATTTCTAGCTACAAACCTCAAAAAAACTTTACATACAGGACATCTTCACTAGTCTAGGATTTATTAAGTTACATTTAATTTTTAAGTCTTCCTCATCCTCTTTTTCTATACTCTTTGGAATCTATTTTAACATACTCATTATGATTCCTCGTGCTCTCTAAATACTAAACATACATCAATATCATCAATATCATCCTTTATACAGGCTGCCAAAAGAAGGTACTGCTAAAATTTAAGATGAATTCTCACATCTCAAAACATCTGAGTTTAGGTGCTGTTTCCTAATTCCAAGGATTCAATAAGAAAATTTCCTCACAAAATGAATCATAGCCTCTTGGGTTTTTTTTTTTTTTGTTTTTGTTTTTTTTTTTTTTGCCTTACCACTGTTTTTTGTTTGTTTGTTTGTTTTTCTATTTTCTTCTAGACAGGGTTTCTCTGTTTAGCTTTGGATCCTGTCTTGGAATGCAGTCTGTTGTCCAGGCTAGCCTGAAACTTTCAAATACATGTCTGCTTCTGCCTCCCGAGTGTTAAGAAAAAGGCAAGTGCTACCACCATCCCCTCCCTGGCATCCCCATGTAGTTAAAAAAAAAAAAGCAAGAAGAAAAGAACAGGGAGGGGAGTGGGTAGAAAAAGGGATGAATCTTGAAGAAATTGCAGTTGAGATGAATATGATGAACATGAGTTGAAGTACATTCTCAAGGAATTTTTAGGAATTTTTTAATGTTTTAATGTTGATATTATCTAAAATCACAGATTGATATTAACTGTTAAATTGCAAAAGGTAAACCGAAAATATAAGCACATCACAAAATACTTAGAAACAGTGAAATATTGTAGTAAAATTGCTCTTTATTTTTTTCTTTTTCTTTTTAAAATTACACTCATGATATTTATTAATTACACTCATGATATTAATCACATTTGTGGTATTCATAGATTACATTCGCAATATGTATATATATATATATATATATATATATATATATATATATATATATATATAAAATTTTAAATGCCAAATGTCATTTATTGAAGGAGGGAGGAGATCTTAAATACAGGCTTACAGCACAATGTGAGAACGCTGGAGGGCAGAAGTTTGCTACTGATGTTTTACAATCTTACCTCTGAGCTGTTAACACCTATTATTCATGATACACAGACAAGGAACTTCCCTTTAGCATTCAGGAGGGTGGAACCTGGCAGGGAATTAGCATAGGGATGATATCAAGGTCAAGGTCCACAAGCAAGGCTACAGTTACCCAAATGGGAGCCAGGGACCTACAGGTCCCCCTTTTATAAAAAATTAGTTTCTGACTCGGCCTGGGAAGGGGAGCTGTCACCTGTGAGCACAGTGCTCACCAGAGTTCCCACAGGGTCCTTCACAGGACAGCATTGACTGTTAGATCTCAGATTCTCCCATGTTAAACCACACCCCTAACTCATTCCAAAGCAGAGATCTCTGTCTGTGACCTGCTTGAAGCCCCGATCTCTCTCCCCTTCCTCAGGCAGTTGTTTCCAGCACACTTATGGCCCCTGGTCTCCCAGACTTTCCCTAACAGCAGCAGAAGACACAATGTGCTAGAGCTGTTCTGTTCAGCAGACTGCACAAACAGGCAGGAAGTCCTAGTGAGGATGCACACATGCACTCTCCTATGTGGGTGTGAGCACACATACACTCTCCTGTGTGGGTGTGAGCCTGAATCTAAAATAAATAATAATTTAAAAGGAACTTTTTTTTAAAATTTTATTTATTTTATTTTACAATACCATTCAGTTCTACATATCAGCCATGGGTTCCCCTATTCTCCCCTCTCCCATCCCCTCCCCTTACCCCCAGTCCACCCCCCATTCCCACCTCCTCCAGGGCAAATGCTCCCCCAAGGACTGCGAACAACCTGGTAGACTCAGTCCAGGCAGGTCCAGTCTCTTCCTCCCAGCCTGAGCCAAGTGTCCCTACATAAGCTCTAAGTTTCAAACAGCCAACTCATGCAATGAACACAGGACTTGGTCACACTACCTAGTTGCCTCCCAAACTGATCAAGTCAATCAACTGTCACACCTATTCAGAGGGCCTGATCCAGCTGGGGGCCCCTCAGCCTTTGGTTCATAGTTCATGTGTTTCCATTCATTTGGCTATTTTTTTTCAATAATTGAGCAAAACCAAAATTTATTATAAGCCACAGTTGTCCTAGGGACCTCCATGCTATATATATATAGCCTCCATGGTTCTATGGGTTGTGGTCTGATTGTTCTTTATTTTATATCTAGAATCCACTTATGAGTGAGTACATACCATGACTGTCTTTCTGGGTTTGGGTTACTCACTCAGGATGATTTTTTCTAGTTCCATCCATTTGCCTGCAAATTTCATGCTTTCATTGTTTTTCTCTGCTGAGTAGTACTCCATTGTGTATACGTACCACCTTTTTTTTCATCCATTCTTCCGTTGACGGGCATCTAGGTAGTTTCCAGTTATGGCTATTACAAATAGTGCTGCTATGAACACAGCTGAGCATGTATCTTTATGGTATGAATCAGCATTCCTTGGGTATATGCCCAAGAGTGGAATGGCTGGGTCTTGAGGTAGTTAGATCCCTAATTTTCTGAGAAACCGCCATACTGATTTCCACAGTGGTTGTACAAGTTTACATTCCCACCAACAGTGGAGGAGTGTTCCCTTTGCTCCACATCCTCTCCAACATTGACTGTCATTGGTGTTTTTGATCATAGCCATTCTGCCAGGTGGAAGATGGTATCTCAGACGTTTTGATTTGCATTTCTCTGATGATTAAGGATGTTGAGCATTTCTTTAAATGTCTTTCAGCCATTTGTAGTTCTTGTTTTATGAATTCTCTGTTTAGCTCTTTAGCCCATTTTTTAATTGGACTGTTCAGTATTTTGATGTCTAGTTTCTTGAGTTCTTTATATACTGTGGAGTCCAATCCTCTGTCAGATGTGGGGTTGGTGAAGATCTTTTCCCATTCTGCTAGCTGTCTTTTTGTCTTCTTGACTGTGTCTTTTGCCCTGCAAAAGCTTCTCAGTTTCAAGAGGTCCCATTTATTAATTGTTGTGCTCATGGTCTGTGCTGTTGGTGTTTTATTTAGGAAATGGTCTCCGGTGCCAATGCGTTCAAGAGTGCTTCCTACTTTCTTTTCTATTAAGATTAGTGTAGCTAGATTTATGTTCAGGTTTTTGATCCACTTGGACTTGAGTTTTGTGCATGGTGACAGATATGGATCTATTTGTAATCTTTTACATATTGACATCCAGTTATGCCAGCACCATTTTTTGAAGATACTTTCTTTTTTCCATTGTATAGTTTTGGCTCCTTTGTCAAAAACCAGGTGTTCATATGTGCATGGATTAATGTCAGGGTCTTCAATTCGATTCCATTGGTCCGTATGTCAGTTTTTATACCAGTACCAAGCTGTTTTTATTACTATAGTTCTATAGTAGAGTTTAAGGTCAGGGATGGTGATGCCTCCAAAGGTTGCTTTATCGTGTAGGATTCTTTTAGCTATCCTGGGTCTTTTGTTTTTCCATATGAAGTTGAGTACTTTTCTTTCCAAGTCTGTGAAGAATTTTGTTGGGATTTTGATGGGGATTGCATTGAATCTGTAGATTACTTTTGGTAAGATTGCCATTTTTACTATGTTAATCCTACCTATCCATGAGCATGGGAGATCCTAAAAGTAACTTTTAACAAGTTTGCAATATAATTACACTAAAAATGCAAAAGAGATGTAAAAACAAAACAAAACACAACTTCTTTCCCTTCTCTGAACCCAAAACGTCTGCTCTGAGGTGGACTGCTGCAGGTTTGGGGACCTCCTTTCCTGTCCCCTTCAACAGCTTCCTCTTCCCTTCTCCTCTCTGCCTCTTCTACCACCTGTTCTCTTCCTATCTCACAGTTCCCCCCACACACTTTCCCCTTCCTGCCACTCTTAAGGCCTGGATTTGTCCTTGAGTGGCTGGGATCCTTTCTCACTCAGCACACCTCACTGGAAGATTTGCTGCACATGAACATGAACCCTCCGGAGCAGAGAACAGGCTTTGTGGTTGTGAACTGAAATCACAAAATTGGCACTTCGGTGGATCAGCTAGAATAAACATCAGTTATCTGTAAGAAAAATCCACTTAGAAATCTGAAGAAAGAAAACTGTTTTGCTAAAGCAGGAAAAGGGAATTATGAAGGTGATTTAAAGAAAGCATTCCTGATATAATAAATTCCAAATACACGCCAATAAATAATAATAAAACAATAAAAATAATGATAAAAGTCTTAGAAATATTTACACACAGACCTCCAGATTTAGTAAAGAAAACATTTTTATAACCTCCTACAAGTGTGTCACCATAGTATTTAATGGACAAGGTCTCTAAGAGGCTTGGGATTCACCAAGTAGGCTAGACAGGCTTGCCACTGACCCCAGGGTTCCCCTGCCTCTGCCTTCTTAGTACTGTGTTGCCAGAGTCTTCCTGCCTTGCCCACAGTCAGGACAAATCCTTGTCACCCGCCAGTCCCACAGCCGCTCAGACCCAACCAAGCAAACACAGAGACTTATATTGCATACAAACTGTATGGCCGTGGCAGGCTTCTTGCTAACTTTTATTATATCTTAAAGTAACCCATTTCTAGAAATCTATACCTTGCCACGTGGCTCGTGGCTTACCAGCATCTTCACATGCTTCTTGTGCTGGCGGCATCTGGCAGTCAGTCCTTCTGCCTTCCTGTCCTTTTATTTCTCCTCTCTGTTAGTCCCGCCTATCCTTCCTGCCTAGCCACAGCCGATCAGGTTTTATTTATTGATCAATCAGAACAACTTGACATACAGACCATCCCCCAGCACAGCCAAGTGCAGACCATCTCAGACACCTGCACTCAGGCCCATGGTCCTAATCATCCTCTATGCAGACCTGCTGGGTAACGCCACAAAGAACCCAAGAAGGGCTCCCACAGGACATACAGAACATCCCACAGCAGTACTGACAATAAAAGCGCACAGCATCATACCTGGCTCTATTACAGGAGTTCAGGGAACAAGCCTGAGTCCTTGTGGTTGTGAAGCAGGCCCTCTACCACTCAGCTGTCTCCCCATGCTTTGGACACACAGGACTTTTAGTAGTCAGCAAACAGCCAGGGTTTTCTGGAGATAGTGCCCATGTGCTCCAGGAATAGCTTGTAGGAACCTGGCCATAGGATGGTCCATAATTCCTGAAAGAGAAAATCCAGATCTTCTAAAGCTGGTAGTGAAGAACATGTGTAAAAAGGCTCAGAGATGTGTCAAAGAGGATGTAATATGAAATATGTCCACTCGGTTCCATGAAGAAGTCTGGATGACTCTTGTTTGCCATGCATGGAAAGGATGCACAGGGAGAAGGGCACAGGCAGATGCCCAGGGATGAAAACTACAAAAGGCTAGGATTTGTGGTGGTCTGAATAAGAATGGCCACCATGGCCTTATATATTTTAATGCTAGGTCAACAGCAAGTGGCATTCTCTGAGAGGGATTAGGAATATGGCCCTGTTGGAGTAGGTGTGGCCTCATTGGAGTGTGGGGGTGTGCTTTGAGGTTTTAAAAAGCAATTACAAGCCACAAGTTATTTTTGAGCCATCAAATAAATTAAAAATAAACATTGTAAAAGCTAGACATCATTAAAACAGTGCTATCTGACCATAGCAGCAGGAAACGTGAAATCAAAACCAGGAAGATAATTGGGAAATACTCAAACATTTCAGTGTTGAACAGCATGCTTCTATATAGCTACATGTTGAATAAAATATTGATAGGAAAACTAGAAAATATTTTAACATGAGAAAAAACTAGGTTTTAAAAACATAATGGAAACCTTAACCTATAGCAACTGGTAGAATATCTTAGCAGGTGTCTTGGACCAGTTCTGGTAACCCAGGCTTTCAATAAGTAGACAGGCAGGAAAATTCTGCAGTTGTGGAAATCATTCAAGTTGAACATTCTTTGGAGCCTGACATTCTGCCCCAAACTCCCCTGATACATCATGAGAACTCACCCCTTCCTATGTGTCAACAGGCAGAGGAGCAAAGTGACAGGAGCCTTCCAGGTTAGGGTGACAATAATGTAACCACAGAGACACATTGGTGGAAACTCAGAGAGCATTTTCTAAATCTGAAAGTTGTGTTTATGCAGTCATTACAAATGTGGAAAAGGTAAAGTTAAAGAACACATAGAGACTGTAGTCCAGAAACAAATGTATTTGAAACGAATGGTTTGACACAGAGAGACTCAGGGGAAAAAAAGTATGAACACGATGCTCTAGAGAAAGATGGAAAGATCATAATCTCAGCTCACCAAACTGAAACTTCTGATAGAGAAGCAACTGTAATATATTATACCACTTGATATAACTATATATTATTATATTAATTTACAATGTGTTTATATACTTATTAGTATACATAATATAACATTACATATAATAATATATTACAATTGTAATATATTTTACCATTTTAGAGATTCAGGAGAATTATGAACATTCTGCTATAGGGAAAGAGGAGAAAATCATTTTCTCACCTCATCAAACTGAAATTTCAGATAGAGAAGCGACTGTAAAATATTATACCACTCAGATGAAGGTGAACATGAAAAAAGACAGTTGTGCACATATACCAAAGACTATAATGCAAGCAGAATTCCTCAGTGATGGACTGATGCAGTAGTGGTCCCCATGCAGAAACTGAGAACTCAGTTCTGGGAGCATGAGCCATGACTGAAGGGCTTTGATTGAAATGTTGGGCTACTGGAAAGGATGAGGCCCATTCTCTTCCCACATTCCTTCTCCTTACAAAGTGAATGTCTCAAACAGAGATCTAGGAGCATTCCTAGACAGTGTAACTCATAGAAACATGTGATATGTTCTGAAAGCTTTCAAATGAGAGATCCAAAAAGGAGTCAGGTTACATACAATGATTGACAGGCTTTCTCCTCATGACTCAAAAGAGGAAAGATGACTTTATCTGGTCAGTTTTAGTACACTCCTGGCTGGCTGTCTGCCATCTGTCCAACTGTCACAGGTAAATTTTTTTCCTTAGAGCAGACAGGCACATAGGTTGGACAGTTCTGATAGAGCAGCACCCTCTCTAGATCAATGAGCAGCTGTGACAGGCTCTTTCCACATGCTCAGAACATACATTTTAGACATTTCTCTATATCATATGCTGAGTCAGGCATTAAAAAATCAGACCTCTCACTCATTGGAATAGCTACATTGATATAATTTTCAAATTAGCAAGGAGTTCATTGCTAAATCTCAAAGATGAATGGGCATCAGAGGCTGTGCATTCATCTCTTGGGTCTGCTAGAATTTGAAAACAAAAAGTGCTGTGAGCTGACCCTGGTAAGATTCTCCTGGATGACCTGAGTAATTGTGATATATTGAGATTTGTTGTGTAAACAATAAACAAACTATGGGTAGGTTGGAGAGATGGCTCAGTGGTGAAGGTCACTGGATGCTCTTCTAGAGGACTCACGTTCAATAACTAACACCCACATGGTGCTCACAATCACCTGTAACTCCAGTTCCAGGGGTCTGACATCCTCTTTTGACCTCCATGGGCAGCTAGCATGTACATGGTGCACACATACATACACTTAGACAAAACACTCATTCACATAAAGTAATAAAAAATTAAAAAAAAAAGTATGCGCTTTTCTCCTGAGCTAAATCACAAGATGTGAAGTTGTTATTTTCCTGTGTATAGTGTTATTTATTTGAAACAGACATTAAAAATAACTTTCTTGGAAAGATTGTACCATATACAGGTGAAAGGATGGTTAAGGGGAATCGTAAAATCATAAATGCTTACTTGAAAAGCAAGTAAGGCTTCCAGTCCACAATCTTAATTTATACAGAAAAATAAATGCAGAGCAAAGTAACCTCTGGAAATCAGAAGACAGAAAATAAGAAAAATAACATAAGAATCTGCAAAAATAGAAAGCATACTAGAAGAAAGTCGATGAAGTAGAAATCAACTCAGTAAGGACACTGGTTCCTTTTCCCCGGAGCTCCCTGCCCTCACTCTGACACTGATGGACAAGGAGTATTCAATGATCCTCAGTCAGTAAATGCAGTGCACCAAATGAAGAGAATGAGGGGAAAGGTTTCATGATCCCCCAACAAATGCAGAAAAAGGTGTCAAACACAACATATGGCCACTTGGCCTGGATGGGTAGAAGAGAACAAGGGCCTGCCTGGTACCACCAGACCCAGGTAGGTAGAGGACACCCAGAGGCCCAACAGATGCTGCTTGGTCTGGGTAGGTAGAAGACAAGCACAGGCCTGCCTGGCAACATGTGACTCCAGGTGGTCTTGTGCCATAATGGTGAACAAATTTACTTTCAATGAAATTTGAAATTTCAAATGAAATTTGGGGAAATGGTAGAGACAGAGACAGAGACAGACAGAGACAGAGAGACAGAGAGACAGAGAGAGAGAGAGAACAGGGGAAAGAGGCAGATCTGAAAAGGCGAAGTGGTATTCAATAGGCCATTATGAGTGGCCTGCTTGACACCTGGGGCCATTGTGACATCTAGGCCCAGACTGCTACCAAGGGTCATGTCTGGGTTGTGAGTCTGTGTGGATGTCTGTGAATCTGTTACCGCTGAAGGCCTGAGCAGATATTTGGGGCCTGAGCCACCACCTGGGGCCATGTTGGTATCTAAGGTTCATGTCACCACCAATGCCATCCAGATCTGAGTGGCCTTTGCTGCCACATGAGGCCATGTTGACATTCGTGTCTAAGCTGCAGCCAAAGGTCATGTCTGGATCTGTGGCCCTACTGCAACCAGGGTCTGTGTTGAAGTCCACAGCTCCTGTTACTATCAAAGTCCATGTGAATGTCTGGGGTCTGGGCCTACACCTGGGGCTAGGGCCATTTTGGAGTCTAGAGACCACTTTGTTGCTGGTCCCATAAAGATCTGAGTGGCCTGCATTGTGACTTGGGACCATGGTGATATCCAGGCTGCGCTGAGGGCCACATCTGAGTTCATGGTCCTATTGCACCTGGGGTCTCTGTTGATGTCCATTGCCAGTGTTCACACAGGAACCCACGCTAACCATGTGTGTTGAAGTCTGAGGGCCAAAGCTGAGCCATCCCTTCCTCTCCTCAGCTCTGGGAGAGCTGGTCCCAATGACCTGGCACTGGAGAACTGGCCTGACCCTCACAGTAGAGGTGGCCCCTGCACTTGCAAAAGCTGGCCCCACCCCTCAATAGGGGCTTGGGAGAGTTGGCTCCACCTCTTACCTGAGGGGGGTGGTCTCAGTGGCCCAGACTGACCAACTCAGCTACCACCCAGGCACACATCCAGGACTTTGAGTTGGTCCACCCCAACATCTACCCCATCTATGACCTGACAGAGGGACTAGTCCTGATGAACCATAGCCACATGATCTCCATGACTCAGGGCAACAGCAGGATGTCTGAGAGGAGTTTGGGTGAGAGTCCAGTATTGATCGTATACCAGAAGCCAGAGGCCTTGAACCTGACCAATACTCCTCATACAATGAACATTTGCAAATAAAGCGGTTTGGACAAAGGCGTGTACTCCCAATGCCACTAAGACAGATAAAGACGTGATGGAGAGGCAAGAAAGACAGAGGAGGGAAGTGAGGGTTTGTTTGGTTGGTTTTCATTTTTTGTTGTTGTTTTGTTTGTTTATTTTTATTTTGTTTTTGTTTCTTTTCAAATTTTCTTTAGGGGGGACACTACAAGGGTGGAAGGTAGATGTGAAGGAACTGAGAAATGAGGAGGATTGGAATGCATGATGTGAAATTCCCAAAGAATCAATAAAAAAATGCTGAAAAATGTAAACAAAAAAGCAACACATTTTCTGATAAAATATGTCAATAAACTAGGTATAAGTCTGGGTGGTGGTGGTGCATGCCTTTAATCCCAGCACATGGGAGGCAGAGCCAGAGTTTGAGGCCAGCCTGGTCTATAGAGCAAGATCTAGGACAGGCACCAAAACTACACAGAGAAACCCTGTCTCGAAAAACCAAACAAACAAACAAAAACTAGGTATAGGAAGACTGTTCTTACATACACACATACAAGGACTTAAACTACAACACAGCTAACAACACAGTTAACAGTGAGAAGTTGAACTCAGGAAGGTGCCCACATTCACAACTTGTACTCAGTATAGCACTAGAAGTCCTAGCTAGAGAAATTGCACAAGAAAAACAAATAAAATGCATCTAGACTGGAAATGCAGAGGTTGAGGAGTCTCTACTTGCATATGACAATAGTATATTTAGAAAACCCTGAAGAGTCTATCAAAGTAAGGTTAAGAGTAATAAACTGAGTAAAAATATGTAGGGTTAAAAAAAAATCAGCAAACATAGCCGGGCATGGTGGAGAACGCCTTTAATCTCAGCACTCAAGGGCAAAGTGAGGTGAATCCCTGGGAGGTCCAGGCCAGCCTGGACTACAACGTAAATTCTTGGACAGACAGGGCTGGTACACAGAGAAACTCTATCTTGGGAAAAAAGGGGGGAGGATCAATTGTATTCACATACACAAACAACATATGATCTGACAATTAAATTATTAAAACTGCTTCATTGTCTGTAGCATCAGAAAGAATTAAATACTTACAAATAAACTCAGCTCAAGAGCTAAAGTATCTCAGGATGGAAAACTGCAGACAGAAAAAAACCAATAAAGACTCAACTAATTGGGGACACACCCTATGTTCACTGATTGGAAGAAATATCATTACAATGTTCATACTAATCCAAGTGACCTCCAGACTCTCTGTGATCTCTTTGAAATCCTGTGTGTTCTCCATAGGAGTCGGGGGTGGGCAAGTTCATACAGAATAAAGAAGCCTCTAAATAGTCAACATACTTCTGAATTTTCAGATTTATGTATTTTCCCAGCCTTAAGCCATCATCATCATCCCTGAGCTCCCAGCAGTGCTGGTGTCTTCTCCCTGGTCATGCTCACTGTGCTTCTCAGTGTTGGTGTCCTAGCATCCCACAGAGCCACATGAACTCTGCACACTTCCCCCGGAAATGTTTGCTAATATTTCCACTCTGGCACATGCGCTTCTCTGAGAGTTTTGTTTGTTTGATTGTTTTGTTTTTCAAGGTTTAATGACGTATTAAAAAACTTTTTTTAGGTATTTGTATCAAGTTTTAAAATGACAATGCTTCCATTAAATGCATACACAGTTAAAATATTCGTGTTACAGAAACACATAGATAACTGCTGTTTTTAAATATATAATATATATATTAAAAAGCTAGGTGTACTTCCACATACAAAGAAAGGTCCTGGGGAGGAAGTTATAGGAAGTAGTCTGGGGCATACCAGGTCACATGAGGCTCTCCACGATGAGGTGCTGGGTCAAACTGAAGAAAAGAATATTTTTTTCCTTATATTCTTTTTTTTTACAGGGTACTCTTTATTTTTATTTTTTATTCTTTATGTGCATTGGTGTTTTGCCATAGAACTGGAGTTGCAGACAGTCATGAGCTGCCATGTGGGTGCTGGGAATTGAACTCGGGTCCTCTGGAAGAGCATTCAGTGCTCTTAACCACTGAGCCATCTCTCCAGCCCCTGAAGAAAAGAATATTTTAAAGTGTCATCTAATTCCATGATAGCAGCCTGGTTTCCACAGTGGTTGCAGTAATTGGGTGCACTGAAAATGGTAACCACAATCCTATCATGGCACCAATTATAACCTTCCTTTACAAGCTGGTGAGCACGAGACACCAGTGTGAGACCGTTAGCATGGTTAAATGTTTCAGAAATATCTTGTCCAAAGGTGTAGCCAGCACCACGTGGTGAAATACCCCTTCTGCCATGGTCATCTAGATCTGACCATAAGAGATCACACATTGGGCCCTCTTGTGGAACTTCTTGTAAAAGATCCATGGTTCTTATATGATCCAGTGCATCTATGGATGGAGAGAGGCCACCATGGAGGCAGAATATCTGTCCATCTACTAAAGCTGTCAGTGGAAGATGGTCAAAGAGATCTGTAAAGCATTTCCAGACGTTGGCATTTCCGTACTTTCGTAGACATTCATCATAAAAGCCATACACTTGGTTGATCTGTCAGCTTTCATGATTTCCTCACAATATTGTAATGCGCTCTGGATAGCACACCTTTAATGCTACAAGAAGAGTCACAGTCTTCACAGAATAATAACCTCTGTCTAGGCAGTCGCCCATGAAAAATAGATAGTTTGTATCTGGTGATTTTCCACCAATTCTGAAGAGTTCCATAAGCTCAAGGAATTGGCCATGCACATCTCCATAGACAGTAACAGGACAGCTAACCTCTTGTTCATTTGATTCTTTTGTAAAATGTCCTTAGCCTTCTCCTACCAGGTCCGCACTTGGTTCTCCTTCAGCTGCTTACACTCCTTCAGCTGCTCCACCCTCTGGTCCAGCTCCAGCTCTGTGGTGAACACTTTGCTGTCCCTGGCTGCAGAGTGCCTCATGTCCCACGCCCCACGCTTTCCAACTGGCCTTCCCCAACTCGCAGCCGCCTTCCACCTGGGCCTGGCCACTCACCCAGGGGCACGGAAAAGGGCCAAGGGCACAGGACTCTGAGGAGGAGCATGGCAAGGCTCCTGGAGGCTCCGGGCAATGGCACCCGCCCACAGCCTTAGCAGCTGCTACTGCCCTGCAGGCCTCTCCTTGCTCTCAACCTTTAAAAAAACTTTTATTGATTCTTCGCGGATTTCACAACTCGAGTCCTGATCCCACTTGTCTCCCTGTGCCCTAGCTTCCACCCTCTGCCCACCAAAACAGAACAAAATTTAAAAGAAACCCCAACACAAACAACAAAGGAACAAAAAAAAAAAGAGGCCCCATCATTGCCCTGCTTCCCCTACCATAGCTGCAGGAGTCTTTGGGGTCAGGGGACATGTTCTCTCTCCTTTCCTACTCGGGACCCACCTAAACAGTTGTGGCTTAGCAACAGGAGTGGAACTCTGTGTGTTGCTGAATTATCTGAGGACCCCAGAAGCTAAAATGAGATTTCCTCAGATTTGAGGTCTGGCCAAAGACTCAACGTGTGTTTCCAATTCAGCCTCACCAA
>NW_023504915.1:0-18392 GCF_004664715.2 Peromyscus leucopus | reverse complement strand
TTCTGCTCCCACCCTCTATCATGCCTCTGATTGTACGGTTTTATTGATCGCTTGCCCCCTGCTTCATTATTGCAGTCTGCTGACAGCATCATCACCATGCTAAAAAATCACCAACATCAGGTCATGGTCACTACCAACCCTGGGACTCTTCTGACCAGGTGACAGTTCCTTAGGTTACAATGATCCCTCCATTAAAAACTAAAACCAGGAAGATGTTGGAAGTCAATGATGACCTGGTTAAAGTCACATGCCTGCCATGAGCCTAGCACTTTATCTACAAGCTGAGCAAAAATGGAACCACCTCCCTCTAGCAGAACTTCCTGCCTCCCTACCTATCTCTATCTGGACAATGTCCCCAGGGCCTGGGAAAACTGACCTTACCCAAAAAGCGCTTCTCTAAAAACAAAATGCCTGATTTCATCTTTAACTTTTATCCTTGGCACAGATCCCTGATATGGAAGTCTTGTCCTAGGAGCTCTGCTTATTAGGACCCTACAGCCAAATACTAAGCCCTTGTGATAGGGTGTGCAAATTAATGCAAATTAAGGGTTTGTCCTTTAAGGCTCCCCAAACCTATACCATCTATACTTTGAATAAATTGAACTTATTCCCTGAAATGCTCTCTCCCAAAGAGCTATCTGGCCATTCCTGCTCATGGTCATCAAAAATTTCTAGTTGCCCCATCTGACTCTTTCCACCTCTCAATTGGTTGGCCAACAGGAAGAGGAGAGGACCACTACAAATGCCATTGCTTTTTGATGTTTTTCTTTGATCTAGTAATATATGTTTCATAATTCCTAAATATTGACCAGAGATAATTGTTTAACAAAAATTAGAGTGACCATAGGAAGTAATGAAAGAAAAAAAATCATTGTATCCAACCAGCAGATGTCTGCCTCACTGGAGATCAACCTTCACATCACATGGGTCAATCACCTGGCCAGGAGATTAGCCTCCAAGAGAAGACCACCACCTAAAAGAATGGCTCACCATAAGCCATAATGAGTAGAGATTGTAAAAAAAAAAAACAATTCACTTTTGATGAACTATTTTATTTTTTCTTCCCATATTTCCCCATATGCGTGTAGCAAGGCTCTTACAGAGCACGCCATTCTTTCTTTTACCTCTGAATCACCCTTCTTTTTTTCTCTGATATAAGCATGATTGACACAGTGGTTTTTATTTCTTTAGTATTTCTTCAAGCCCCCACACCCCACCATGGGCGCTGTCTGCCACGGTGTGACTCATCTCTGTTCTGCTTACCTTCAAGTTCATGGTGCTTTTCCCAACACTGGTTGGTTCACAGATGGGAAAAATACCAGACGCCTGATGACATGTTGATGCGTCTTCCTCAAGAATTTCATGCAGTTGATTTTTGGAAAGAGTGGAACTGTCTTGTACAATAAGCCCCGTGAAAAACACATTCAACAAATCCCCTGATCTACTCTGAAGTGCACCTCTCACACCTGATGACAACACAAATTGAAAACTTAGATGCTCCAAAGGATACATGGAAACTTTTCTAACTTCTGACAGCATTCCTTAGCATCCAACAGAGTTGTAAACATTTATTCATTAACAACCAAAAGGTAAAATGTGATTTGCCCTGAGGACCACTGTTTTTTTTCCTTTCATGTAGATAGTCTCCATTCAACACTGTCACTGACCCATGCAGACAAAGTAATGCACTCTCTGAGGGATGTTATCGAATAAACAGTACTTTTATGAGCACTGGTACCTGAATGTTCATTCAGGCACCTGCACTATGTTCCATGGAAAATGTATTGAGAGGTAAGCCTTTCCTTGTACCTTCTCCAGGAAGAGAAGATCTTAAAAATGAGAGACTAAATATGAGCTTTGTTTCTTCAGGTTTATGAAGTGCGTCTTAATCTCTGTGAGCCCTCTATCCTTCCTGTGGCTAGAAAGGTAGTGGGATTCTATTGCACCTGTAGATGTCTGGCTAAAACATTCTCTTTTCCCTTATTGCAAACTCTTCTTAAGTCAACATTAATGGTTAGAATAGTTGATTTTTTGTCTTCTTTTTACTAATGATGTCAATGATTTCTTCATCCCAAGGAAATGTCTGCGTTTTGCACAGAGAATCATCTTACTAACACTTTAGTTGAAAATAATCAACTCAAGGAGATTGACAATAACCATGGCCTAAATATCTGCATATGTTAAAAATTTATAACTGATGATGAGACTGACTTTTGCTCTGGAAAGCAATATATGAAGTAAAGCACAGATTAAATAAGAGTTTCAAAGCATAATTCAAAGACACGAGTTTCAAAGAATTCGTCTTGTGCAAATGGTTAACTGTGATGTGAATTGTTACATTTTGTGTGTGGCTGAGGGAAGGCTGGTGATGACTCAGTTTCTCTCCAGTTTCTTGCTCCTCATTACAATAGGAAAGATACACAGAATTATGAATAAATGATAATGACTTTGGTACCTTGGGATTTTTCCATATGTGTATGTAATTGGTTCTTTAATATTTTGCGGAATCAGCCCTCTGTAGATGTGGGGTTGGAGTAGATATTTCCCATTTTCTGAAGGCTTGCTGTTTTTTCTATGCGTTCCTTTGCCTTACAAAGAAAGCTTTTCAGTTCATGGAGGTCTCATTTTATTAGTTGTTTGATCTTTAGTGTCTGCACTATTAGTATTTTATTCAGGAAATTGTCTCCTGTGCAAAGTTCAAGACTGTTTTCCACTTTCTCTTCTTATCAGGTTCAGTATAACTGGATTTATTTGCTGAGTTCTTTGATTCACTTGTACTTGATTGCTACATAGGTGATAGATATGGATCTATGTGCAATCTTCTACATGCAGACATTCAGTTTTTAGAGTTCAGCACCATTTGTTGAGATACTTCCTATTTTCCTTGGTTATAATGGAAATTTGCTTCTTTGGTCAAAAATCAGGTGTGTCCATAGGTGTATTGATTTATGCATGGGTTCTTTAATTCCAATTGACCAACCTTTCTGGTTTTTGTTATAACATGTGGGCTTTATTACTTTGTTCATAGACAATTGAAATCTGGGAGTGGTGATACCTCTGGAAGTTTCTTTTGTATAATGTTTCATTTAGCTATTCTAGGGTTTTTGGTTGTCCCCCATATGTAGTGAAGTACTGTTCTTTCAGGTCTGTAAAGGACTGTTTTGGGATTTAATTGAGATTGCATGAATCTGTAGATTGCTTTTTGGAGGTTGGCCAGTTTTTACTATGTAATTCTACCAACTATGAGCATGTTAGTATTTCCATCTTTCTGATATCTTTCTTCAGCATTCTCCTTCAACATACTTGATGTTCTTGTCATTAATAGGTCTTTCACTTGCTTGGTTAGAGTACACCAAGTTATTTTATATTCTTTGTGGGCTATTTTGAAGGGTATTGTTTTCTTTATTTCTTTCTCAACCAATTTATCATTTGTATATAGGAGGGCGCTACTGATTTTTTTGAGTTTAGTCCTGTATACAGTCACTTCAAATAGATGTTATCTGATGAAGGAGTTACCTTTTAAACTTTTGAGGTTTACTTATGTACATAAGGATACACATTGTGTAAATGAGGTTCATATTTGATCAGGAAAAAAACTGGTTACTTTTCGAAATATTTTGTATTTATCACTTTGATGCATCTGTATAAAATTTTCACAAAAGGCGATGTGTTTCCTTTTTTGGCCAACTTACTTTACTTACATGATTTTATAAGATCTACCAAGTTTTGAATTCTTGTCATTTTTTAATATATAGTAATTTTTACTTGATAAATCTAGTGTTTTATAACTGCCTGTTATGTTCTGGCACCCAAATTGTGCCAGTGCCACAAAAAACAATGAGAGGCATTCAAACTTGGGGAACTGATGTTACAGGTGTTATGAAGGGAACCATGTGAGTGCATGCATTTGAACATGTCTTGTGAAGAGCCATCTCTCCGAACCTCCAATTTGGTATTTCTTAAGACCATTTATCATTGAGGGAGAGTTGTTGCATTGAAAGATGAAAATAAATGTATTTCCCGGATTTACTGTTCACATGTTTATATCGATAATGTGTATACCATGGGTGTCATGTGGACCAAGAAAGATACAGCTGTATCCACTATCATGTCCATCATGAGCGTTGAGGGAAATACATAAGTACAAAATAATACTCTAGTTGTTTATGCAGTGTTTCTCCAGGACAAGCTTCCTGTTACAGTATACATAGTGTCTCCCTTCATTAGAAGATGTAAAGACATAAATACATTCCAATGCTTTAACATTTGAGAAGTGTTTTGAATACAGCAGTGTTCCTCCTGGTCATCACTCCAGCTGCACAGAGGTTTCTCCATTCCTCTCAAATAAAACTCTAAAAAGCCACTGAGGAATTGGCTCTCCAGATGCTCCTGGCTTTTCGAGATTGGGGTTGTGGGGACCACTGTGCCAACATTTCTTCTGGTTTGTCCATAATTTTTCTCAATCTTTACTGGCTTCTCGACTGAGGTCCACACAGGTCATCTCAAACCAAACTTGGCTGTGGCCACAAGCCTTCCCTTCTCCTCGTCACTGCATTTCCAAACAACGTTTGCTGTTTTTGCTTCCAAGGAATCCTAAAACTAACTTGCAATGCCAAAAATTGGGGTACTTCATTCGTACGACACTGCGTGGTGGCTCGAAGCACAAACATGTACTCCACCAGCTGCCCTGAGCACCCATCAGTTTATCACTCTTGTTTCCGGTCAT
Source organism: Peromyscus leucopus (assembly GCF_004664715.2). Taxonomy (NCBI): domain Eukaryota; kingdom Metazoa; phylum Chordata; class Mammalia; order Rodentia; family Cricetidae; genus Peromyscus; species Peromyscus leucopus. Next base: position 13,666 of record NW_023504915.1, on the reverse strand, counting down.
CGGGGTAGTCTGATTTTGAGGAAGATCCCCTGATGTCCTGAGTTATTCCTGTTACAGTTGTTGTTGTTCAGTGTTCTTATATAATGTTCTACATTCCAATCAAAGTCACTGGTTCACAGAGCACAGGCAAATGACCCTCACAATCAAGGCAAGTGGGTCTGCCTCCACATACTGCGGCATTCAGTGCAGACCTTGTCATCTTGCGTTTTTCCCACTGATGCCACATTCATCAGCTCATGATCCTGCGACCAGTGTCTCCATGGTGCTTCTCCTCCATAGGACATTCACAAACGAACACACAGCACATCCTCACTGCCAATCGAACCACCGAGACATTGCTGAGACCAGAGCAGCCCAAACTTGTCCTCATGCTGGATAGTCACATTTGGTTGGGCTTGTACCTCCTAAATTTTTTTTGATCTAATCTTTCATTACTTTTTAATGGACTTCGCATCTGGTGAGGCATGTAAATGAAGTTTGATTTGGCAGGCTTCCCCACTTATTTCTCCCTTCCTGGTTGAAATCTTTAGGGATCCTAAGGATCCCCTTGTTCTGTGCTCCTTCACACTGCTGAAAACCACATCACATTGATAACATAGAAGACAGCTTTACTAACAGCCAATAAACACTCTATAAGTAAAAGTTGTTTGAAAATCCTTCCTTCATATACCAGACATGTTGCATTCCCTGAAACTTATCCCAGCACTCGGGAGACGAGCCATGGAGATTGAAATGTCATCAATGGCATTCACTGTCAGCTGCCCAGAGTTGAAATCTGGCCAAAATTGTGACAAGGAGACCAGTTCACAAAACTCATGTTATCTGAACCCTTAAGAAAGAAAGAAAAATAAATAAATAAATAAAGAAGATAAATTAACAAATGAGGAAAAGCAGAATGAAAAAGAACACCAGTCATCTTATATTCACCCCAGCCCTAGGAAATCAATGTGTTCATATATTGTATTAGAGCACATGCAATCGATTCTGCATCCTATATATCCATATCCTTTTTCTTTTTTAAAATATTTCTTTTTTTATTACGAAGATTTTTCTATTCATTCTATTTGTCAATCACAGATTCCCCTGTCCTAGATTCCCCTGGTACTCTCCCCCAACCCATGCCTATTCCCCCTCCTCCAAGGCAAGGTCTCCCATGGGGAGTAAGCAGAGCTTGGCACACTCTACAGAGGCAGGTCCAAGCCCCTCATCTCTGCACCAAGGCCATGCAAAGCATCTCACCATAGGCACTAGGCTCTAAAAAGCCAGCTCATGCACTAGGGACAGGTCCTGGTCCCACTGCCTGGGGCCCAGCAAACAGTTCAAGCTAAACAACTGTCTTGCATATCCAGAGGGCCTAGTCTAGTACCATGTGGTCTCCTCAGGTATTGGTCCACAGTTCATGGGTTTCCACTAGTTTGGCTAGTTGTCTTTGTACTTATTCCAACCGTGGTCTCAATATTCTTGCTCATAGAATCCCTCCTCTCTCTCATTGATTGGACTCCTGGAGCTTTGCCTGGGACCTGGTTATGAACCTCTGCATCTGCCTCCAACAGTAGCTGGATTAGGGTTCTATGATGTCAGTTAGGGTATTCAGCCATTTGATCACCAGAGTAGGTCAGACCCAGTACCTTCTCGACCATATCCAGTAGTCTATGGTGGAGTCACCTCTGTGGATTCCTGGGGTCCTCCCTAGCACTCTGCTTCTTCCTATTCCCATGGTATCTTCATTTATCAAGGTATCACTTTCCTTGTTCTTCCACTCTGTTCCTGATCCATCAGGAACCTCCCACTCCCCTAAGCTTTCATTCCCCCTTCCCTTGCCCTCCATTACCTTCCTTATCCCCAGTTTGTTTATGTAGATCTCATACTTTTCTTAATCATGGGTGAACCCTGTGTCTTTCCTAAGGTACTCCTGACTAGCTAGTCTTTCTGGAGCTGTGGGTTGCAGTCTGGTTATCCTTTGCTTTGCATCTAGTATATACTTATGAGTGAATACATACCATGATATCATTGTTTCTCTCTGCTTAGTAGTACTCCATTGTGTATATGTAACACATTTTCTTAGTCCATTCTTCAGTTGAGGAGCATCTAGGTTATTTCCAGGTTCTGGCTATTACAAATAGTGCTGCTATGAACATAGTTGAGCATGTATCCCTGTGGTATGATTGAGCATTCCTTGGGTTTATGCCGAAGAGTGGTATAGCTGGGTCTTGTGGAAGATGGATTCCCAATTTTTTGAGAACCCATCATACTGATTTCCAAAATGTCTGTAGAAGTTTGCATTCCCACCAAGAGTGCAGTGTAGGAGTGTTCTCCTTGCTCCATATCCTATCCAATGTAAGCTGTCTTCGGTGTTTTGATCTTAGCCATTCTGGCAGGTCTAAGATGGTATCTCAGTGTTGTTTTGATTTGCATTTCCCTGGTGACTAAGGATGTTGAGCAATTCCTTAAATGTCTTTCAGCCATTTGAGGGTCTTCTGTTGAGAATTCTGTTTAGATCTGTACCCCATTTTTTAATTGGATTGTTCAGTATTTTGAAGTCTGGTTTCTGGAGTTCTTTATATACTTTGGAGATCAGTCTTCTGTCAGATGTGGGGTTGGTGAAGATCTTTTCCCATTCTGTAGGCTGTCATTTTGTCTTAAAGACCGTGTCCTTTGCCCTACAAAAGCTTCTCAGTTTCAGGAAGCCCCATCTTTTTAATTGTTGCTCTCAATGTCTGTGCTACTGGTGTTATATTTACAAAAGTGATCTCCCACCGGTACCAATGCGTTCAAGACTACTTTCTACTTTCTCTTATATCAGGTTCAAAGTAATTGGATTTATGTTGAGGTCTTTGATTCACATGGACTTAAGCTTTGTGCACTGTGATAGATGTCTTTGTGCACTGTGATAGATGTCGATCTATTTGCAGTTGTCTACATGTTGACATCCAGTTATGTGAACACCTTTTGTTGAAGATTGTTTTTTCCCCCTACTGTAAAATGTTGGCTTCTTTGTCAAAAATTAAGTGTTCATACATGTGTGGCTTAATGTCCGGTTCTTCAGTTTGATTTCATTGGTGTTTATGCCACTACTGAGCTGTTTTTATTACTGTAGCTCTATAGTAGAGATTGAAGTCAGGGATCGTGATGCCTTTGTTGTACAGGATTCTTTTAGCTGTCCTGGGATTTTTTGTTTTTTCATATGAAGTTGGGTATTGTTCTTTCCCAGTTTGTTTGAGGATTTTGATGGGGATTGCATTGAATTTGTAGATTGCTTTTAGAAAGATTGCCATTTTTACTATGTTAATCCTACCTATCTTTGAGCATGGGACATGTTTCAATTTTCTGAGATATTCCTCAGTTTCTTTCTTCAGGAACTTAACGTTCTTGTCATACAGGTCCTTCACTTGCTTAGTTAGAATTACCCCAACATATTTTATATTATTTGTGGCTATGGCAAAGGGTGATGTATCTCTGATTTCTTTCTCAGCCTGTTTGTCCTTTGTATATAGGAGGGCTACTGAATTTTTGAGTTAATCTTGTATCCTGCCACATTACTGAATGTGTTTATCAGCTGTATGAGATCCTTGGTCGAATTTTTTTGGTCACTTATGTATACTATCATGTCATCTGCAAATAGTGAAAATTTGACTTCTTCCTTTCCAATTTCTATCCCTTTGATCTCTTTTTTGCATCCTATTTGCATAGGTAGAATTTCAAGTACAATATTGAATAAATATTGGGAGAGTGGACAGCCTTGTCTTGTTCCTGATTTTAGTGGAATTGTGTTGAGTTTCTTTCCATTTAATTTGATTGTGGATGTTGGCTTGCTGTAACTTGCCTTTATTATGTTTAGGAGTGTCCCTGTGTTCCTGATCTCTCCAAGACCTTTATCACGACAGGGTCCTTGGCTTTTGTCAAAGGCCATTTCAGCATCCAATGAAATGATCACATGGTTTTTTCTTTCAGTTTGTTTATATGGTGTATTACATTATCAGATTTTCATGTGTTGAACCAACTTTGCAAATCACTGGGAAGCATAGTTAATCACGGTGGATAATCGTTTTGAGGTGTTCTTGGAATCTGTTTGCCAGTATTTTATTGGGTATGTTTGCATCAATGTTCATGAGGGAGATTGGTCTGTAGTTCTCTTTCTCTGTTGTATCTTTGTTTGGCTTGGAAATCAGGGTAATTGTAGCCTCATAAAAGGAGTTTGGTGATATTCTTTCTGTTTCTATTGTGTGGAACAATTTAAAGAGTATTGGTATTAACTCTTCTTTGAAGATCTGGTAGAAATCTGCACTGAAACCATCTGGTCTTGGGCTTTTTTTGGTTGTGAGACTTTTAATGACTGATTCTATTTCTTTAGGGGTTACTGGTCTATTTACATAGTTTATCTGGTCTTGATTTCACTTAGGTATGTGTTACCTATCCAGAAAAATTATCCATTTCTTTTAGATTTTTTTTAGTTTTGTGCAGTAGAGGTTTTTGAAGTAAAACCTGATGATTCTCTGTATTTCCTCAGTGTTAGTTGGTATGTCTCCCTTTTCATTTCTGATTTTGTTGATTTGGATTCTCTCTCTCTGGCTTTTGGTTAGTTTGGATAAGGGCTTGTCTATCTTATTGATTTTCTCACAGAACCAACTCACTCATAGGTGGATATTAGATGTAGAGCAAAGGATGACTAGACTGCTACTCACATCTCAAGGAGGCTACTTAGTAAAGAGGACCCTAAGAAAGAACACAGCGATCAAAAAATCCACAGAGAAATGGATGAGATCTACATGAGCAAACTGGACATGGGAAGGTAATGAAGACCAAGGGTCAGGGGAAAGAGAGCTTAGGGGAGCGGGAGATCCCAGCTGGATCAAGAACAGAGAGGGAGAACAAGGAAAGAGAGAGATACCATGATAAATGAAGACCCCATGGGAATAGGAAGAAGCAGAGTGCTAGAGAGGTCCCCAGAAATCCACAAAGATACCTCCACATTTGACTACTGGCAATGGTAGAGAGAAAGCCCAAACTGACCTACTCTGGTGATCTGATGGCCGAACACCATAACTGTCATGATAGAACTCTCATCCAATGACTGATGGAAGCAGATGCAGAGATCCATGACCAGGCCCCAGGTGGAGCTCCAGGAGTCCAATCAGCAAAAGAGAGAGGAGAAATTATATGAGCAAGAGATATTGAGACCATGATTGGAAAAAGAACAGGAACAAATAGCCAAACTAGTGGAAACACATGAACTATGAACCAATAGCTGAGGACCCCCCATGAACTGGATCAGGCCCTCTGGATAAGTGAGACAGTTGATTAGCTTGAACTGTTTGGGAGGCCCCCAGGCAGTAGGACCAGGTCCTGTCCTTAGTGGATGAGGTGGCTTTTTGGGCTATGGCCTATGCTGGGACACTTTGTTCAACCTAGGTGAAGGGAGGAAGGGACTGGACCTGTCTCAACTGAATCTACCAGGCTGAGCTGAATCCCCAGGGGAGTCCTTGCCCTGGAGGAGGTAGGAATGGGGAGTGGATTGGGAGGAGGGGAGAGAGGGAGTGCAGGAGGAGGAAGGACAGGGGAATCTGTGGCTGATATGTAAAATTAAATTAAGTATAAAATTTAAAAAAATATATGGATTAGGCTCAATAGGCTTTCTTTTCCAGCTCTGTCTAAACATTACACAGTGGTTATTAATACCAGCCTTGTAGAGATGACTGCGTAGTTAAGAGTTCTTATTACTCTCACAAAACACCTGGGTTTGGTTCACAGTTCCTACATGTGGCTCACAGACATCTGTGCTTCAGGTTCCAGGGGATTCAGTGTGCTCTTCTGACCACTCAGCGGTACCAGGCATGTGTGTGGTGCACAGACACCTATTGAAGCAAACATTCATACATTAAAAATAAAAAAATAATTTTTTCATTTGTTTCCTTTCATTGAAAGTAGACTCTGTTCTCATACAATATATTCTGACGACAGTTTCCCCTCCTTCTATTTAACCCTTCCCTCCCTCACTCCTTCCCTTCTTTCTCTTCTTTTTGTCATTCTAGTGAGGCATTTCAGTAGGTTGAGCGTCTACTGTGCAGAACTTATAGGTTGAGTTGAATCCCCAGAGCTGTCATAAAGGTGGACATAGAGAACCAAGTCCCAAGCTGTCCTCTGACCTCTACATATGTGACACAGCATAAGCACCCACACCCACACAGTTGTAGAGAAATACATAGAAATAGTTAGTAATGAATTAAAGTGTCTGATGGGTGCTGGGGGATTCCGCAGAGATGAAGGCTGGTTCACTTCTTGGGTCCTAACTCGAGGTGATCTCTGTGGCTACATGCACTAGCTGAACTTCCTCCTGTGGGAAATGGATATTTTAATGAATACGATGGTGTTGATGATGAGGAGGGAGATGGAGAAGATGATGATGAAGATGACAGGAATGGAAAGGATGATGGTGGTTATAATAAGGGGGGGAGTTAGCATGTGTTTCTTTCTCCTCAATATGAAGATTTAACCTGACTGTACATCAGTATATACATAAATATATAAATAAATGTACATAAAGTATGTACATAATATATGAATAAACATACATAATATTTGATTCAGTAAAAGACAAAATAAATTTAGGTATATTTAAATTGAGTATACTTAAATGTATAGAACCTAAAATAATTATATATAATTTATAGTTATATAAAAACATTCATGAGTGGTGTATATAAATACAAATTATTTGCCTAATATGTGGATACTTAAATCTTTCCAATAAGTCATTTTTTTCTATGTATTGTCTATGGTATCTAGAGGGTAGAATTGTTTCCAAATTTAATGTGATATATTGGAATAATATCTTATCATTTTTGATAATCATTCCTACTCTTAAATTTAATTTTTCTTCTCTATTTTCACCCACAAATTATTATGGTTACTCATAATGAGATTTTGAACCTCCATGGTATGATGTGCTAATTTGGTCTCATTGGTTGACTTTCCCGTATCAGTTACATCAGCGTATATATTTCCCAGCCTCTCTGTCTCTAAACTGACTTTTGGGGCTGGAGAGATGGCTCAGTAGTAAGGAGCACTTGCAGGTCTTGCACAAAATCCGGGTTTGATTCCCAGCCGCCTCATAGTGGCTCACAATCCTCTGTAACTTCAGGCCCAGGGCATATGATGCCCTCTTCTGTCCTCTCAGGACACTGTATATAAACATATATGAAATAAAAACACAAAAAATCTTTATAAAAGGATGTTTAAGCTTTTCTTATTACATTTTAATTGCTGTGTGTGTGTGTGTGTGTGTGTGTGTGTGTGTGCACATGCACACACACCATGGCCCATGTGTGGAGGTCAGAGGTAACTTTCAGGAGTCAGTTCTCTTTGTCCACTATTTGGGTCCCAGGGATTGAACTCAGATGATCCACAGCAAGTGCCTCAACCCACGGAGCCCTCTCAGAAATCCCCTCATCAGTTTTCTAGCACTGCCCACTTGATACCAAACAGCCTCCCATGGACTGTGCCACTTCTGCATCTCTCTTCTACACTGAATTTTTTGTTCTCCTGCTCCTACAATACACTGCTTTACAAATACTGTTTCTCCATCAGTATGTATCTGTTAATACACCTGTGTGTATTCTATACATCTGATCCAATGACTACTATTATTAATATATTTTGTGTCCATGGGAGTGTAGTGCCCACTGTGGCCAGAGGAGGGCGACAGTTCTCTCAGAGCCAGCTCCCTAACATAGGCACTGGGAGGCAAACCCAGGTCCACTGCAAGAGTAGCCTGTGCTCTGTGGTACTCTTCTCTATTCTTTTGCTAAGAGCCATTCTGGTTGGAGTTAGATGGTTCTCATTCTGAAAACTGTGTTTGCATGATGAATAGTGATTCTGACAAGTTTGTTCGACTCTTGGCTTTTGAAGTTAGTGTACAAAGCAGCCACTTCCTTATGGCATTTTCAAACAGTCTTGGTTGACCCTCCCCACATACATCATCTCCCCACCTTCCTGCCCTTCATCCCTGCTTCACTTCCCCTCCCAGTGATTCCCCCTTTGCACTTTAATATCACACTGTCACACTTTTTATTATCCTTCCCACCATTTTCCTTTTATTTTCCAATTTCCCACCTTTGCTGGCCTCCTTTCAAGTTTCCTGGCAGTGCGGCATACTCGCCCACACATAAATAAACCCACATAAAAATTAGAAACTAGGATATGCATATGAAAGTAAGGCAGCTCCATTTATCCTGAGCTTTGCTAGCATAACTTAACATAACATTCTCTAGTTTCTTTCATTTCCCTGCAAGTTTCATAATTTCTTGTTCTCTTTTTAGTGACTATGATTCCTTTGTGTAAATGCACCACATTTCCATTATCCACTCATCAGTTGAATGACATCTAGGCTGGTTCCACTTCCTAGCTATTGTGAACAGAGTGGGGATAAGCATGGGTGCAAATGTCTCTTTAAAAGGAAATAGAGTCCTTTGGGTCCATGTCCAAGAATGATATAGCTGGGTCTAATACATCTTATAGTAGATCTATTTTAACTACTTGCAAATCCTCCACAGATTTAGATGGATTCCTGGTTGTGGTATCTAAAGTGACCCCTGAGTTGCTGGTAAGGGCTCAGATCCTGACTCACAGAAGTGCTCTGCAGATTGAACAGTGCTAGAATTAATCTTTAGTATTGCTTCTGACAAGGATTCCATTCAGACTTATGAGGCCAGTTGTGGAGTGGAGAGTCATGGAACTGTGACCTCACAGTGCCTTGCTGGTGCTTCTAAGGGTCCCAGCAGAACTGTGAAGGTGAGTGATGTAATACGGTTCTTTTTTTTTTTTTTTTTTTTGGTTTTTCGAGACAGGGTTTCTCTGTGTAGCTTTGCGCCTTTTCCTGGAACTCACTTGGTAGTCCAGGCTGGCCTCGAACTCACAGAGATCCGCCTGGCTCTGCCTCCCGAGTGCTGGGATTAAAGGCGTGCGCCACCACCGCCCGGCATGGTTCTAAACTTCACACTGAGTCAGTTGACAGTCCCTGAGGTATATCCAGAATCTAGACATGGCCATGGGGACCAGGAGCCACGTGCACTATTACTGGAATTGAATTTGAAATTATAAAGGAAAGGCCAGTCATAGCTCTTTCCCTTGCTTTTCACACGCTAGAATTCTGTGGATATCTCTCTGTATAAATAAAATGCTGATTGACCAGTAGCCAGGCAAGAAGTATAGGCGGGAAAAGTAGAGAAGAGAATACTGGGAACAGGAAGGCTGAGGCCGGGAGACACTGCCAGCTGCCTCCATGAGTACCCACATGTACGATACTGGTAAGCCACCAGCCGTGTGGCAAGGTCTACATTTATAGAAATGGGTTAGTTTGCCGGGCGTTGGTGGCGCACGCCTTTAATCCCAGCACTCGGGAGGCAGAGCCAGGCGGATCTCTGTGAGTTCGAGGCCAGCCTGGGCTACCAAGTGAGCTCCAGGAAAGGCGCAAAGCTACACAGAGAAACCCTGTCTCGAAAAACCAAAAAAAAAAAAAAAAAAAAAAAAAAAAAAAAAAAAGAAAATGGGTTAGTTTAAGATAGAAGAACTAGATAACAAGAAGCCTGCCATGGCCATTTACTGGGTTGGGTCTGAGGGACTGAGGTCTGGGACTGGCGGGTGAGAGAAATTTGTCCTGACAGTGGGCCAGGCAGGACTGGAGAAAACTCTAGCTACACTAGAACTGCAGACACACACTCACACTTGGTTCTCTATAGTTGTTGATTGCCTAATCCATATCCTTGCCAGTTTACCCAGGATTATTTATACAGCAGATTCTCTGCACAGTGGCAATACATTAGACCTCTGTAGTGTTAGAGGATACACGGGTATCTCAGAAAACAAGCCTAGACCAATGTACAAACAAGTGAACACTGCAATAACTCACAAAATATGCTGGAGGAAACATGTGCTCCTATGGGTCTCTACCCACACACTAAACAGTCCCAGGCCACATGTAGAAGAATGTAGGACCTGCATAGCATATACTAGACTCAAGTTCACACAATGATGGTCCTTATGAAAGGACTTGTCCTCAGCATGGTTTTGGCAGATTGAAACAGTACTGTAGAGAAAAGGGGCTGGCTAAAGAAACCCACCCTGACCCTGGAGCCCAGAACTAGGGAAAGATAGATCAGAACAGAAAGAAACACAGTTTGGCTCATTCAGATCAGAGCCATCTCTGCCCTTGGCCAACTGGCTTGTGAAACCAACCAAACACAGAGCAGGACAGCAGAATCCTGGACCCCAAGTTAACCCCTGGTTGACTCCACGCCCAGGTTTCCTGTGTAAACTGCCCTGCTTGGTCAGATAGAAAAAAGGCTGTTCTCTCCACCCTGGTAGAGGCAGCTACTCTCTTGGACTCCTCTTTCTCAAATAAATTTCTTTCTCAAAAGAGATTTGGGTGTGAAGATCTTCATTCACTGGCATAGAGAAGATCCTTGCCGAGATGTCCCTAAGTGGTCAGAGCAAGAGAGAGCTGAAAAAGTAACACTTTTCTCTGGAGCTAGAGAAGATTACTACATTTCTGCAGGGGTTTCCCCTTTGCAGAGTGAAGCAAAATCTTAGACCAGAGAGGCAGAGCTCTGCTAGGAAGACGCTTCAACTGGGGGCTGAGTGAAGCTCCGCTGTAGCTGCTCTCCAGGAGAGGAGCAGGATTGCTGTATCCTGCAGGAAGACCATCCCCCATCACAACAAGTATACCTAGACTTTCCCAAATAATATTTCCCAAAATAAACTTTCCCTGCTAAAACAGTTCCAGTCCTGACTTAAGTGAGAAGTCAGAAAAATTTCCCTTTCAGGGTTGGGCTGCTTCTTTGCAGTTCCAGCCCTCAGGGCTCTGCTAAACAACTCCAGGTGTCCAGAACACCTTCAGGGCAGAGCTGTTGTTCTGAGCAGCTCGAGGTGTCTGGGATACTTCAGCCTCCAGGGCTGAACTGTTTCTTTGCAGCTTCAGCCATCAAGAGCTCTCATTAGCAGGTCAAGGAATTGCCTGACTCCCCAGGTAGTCAGGACATGTTTCCCCAGAGTTGGAAAACTCATATTTTGGTGCCAAAATCTAGGACCAAACCCAGAGTTGTTGCAACCTATTTACTTACACTGTGCAATGTACACCACCCCACAGGTAATACCATAAATGCATCCCTTGATCCACCCCCAAGCACACATTTTTATAACTAATATCAACATCAATTCCAAACATAGATTATGAAAAATGAAACATGCAATGAAACTTCTGCCCAGCTGTTCCTTAGTAACCAGCAAAAGTTGTTTGTGATGATTGCTATGGGGAGAAAACCTGTTCCTCCTTGGAGTCAACCCAAACCCTAACCATGCAGATGCTGCCACTAAAAGGTGTCGTTTTAATGGTCTTTCTGAGGGATGTCCGGGCCAGAAACCTGCCCTTTATGAACACTGGCATCCTGGACTCACCTGTATTCAAACCTTCCTGCACAAATCTCTGAAGATACTTTGTGAAACATGATTACTGTGTTGAATTCTGTCTCAGGAAAATAATTAGACACCGGGGTCTTCCTTGACAGGGTGGGTCAGAGCTGTGTTTCTGAAGTGATTGAGTTCATGGAAAAGCCTTCACTCCTCAGGATACTCTCTATCTTTCTATGACTGTGCTGTGGAATTCTTGTCACTGTGGGCTTTTAAAAAAAATAGAATTCACACATCCCTCTGCACTTGACCAAGACTTCTTGTTCAACATCAAAAGTTAGGATTTCTGCTTCTTAGAAGTTTTTAGAGTTTGACCAGAACATACTGATGCATTTTATCTCATAGAACCTTTTATTTCATTGGTTACTATTGAGCTGAAAACTACATGTAATGGGCTGGATTTGGTGGTCTCAACCTAAAATCAGTTTCAGTACTCAAGAGGTAGAGGCAAGTGGATCTCCCTGACCTGCTCTCCATGAACTCTGCAGCTTGCTTTCTTTTAACACCCTTGATGCAAGGGGTGGTAACACACACTCAACTGGGCCCTCCCACATCATCAATTAACCAGAAAATGCAACTATGTGTTTTCCCACAAGGACCTAAAAATAATTAGGGGAGTTTAGTCAGGAAAACTGAAATATAATTAAAGGTATATCCCAATGCTATAGAGTGAGATACTGGACCACTTCTGATACAGAGCCGCAGTCTCAAAACTCTCTAACCATCTCTCCCATAAAGAAAATGGAACGCCGGGCGGTGGTGGCGCACGCCTTTAATCCCAGCACTTGGGGAGGCAGAGGCAGGCGGATCTCTGTGAGTTCGAGGCCAGCCTGGGCTACCAAGTGAGTTCCAGGAAAGGCGCAAAGCTACACAGAGAAACCCTGTCTCGAAAAACCAAAAAAAAAAAAAAAAAAAAAAAGAAAATGGAACAAAGAAAGACAGAAAGAAGGAAAGAAAGAAAAAAGAAAGAAAGAATGAAAGGAATGAATTAAGGAAGGAAAGAAGAAAGAGCCAGTTATGACATAACTTACACTTATGTAGTCAATGTGTTAGTCTTGATGGATTAGAGGATTCCATGACCTCAATTAATACATATACTTGGTAATCTTTCCTTTACCAGTGGTACTGTGCAAAACATACCGCTTGTCATGTGAAGAGTGTATACAAATGTTATCTCATGTAAATAATGCTAATAACTTTATATATTGGTGTATTGTTGTCAATAGACAGATGTAAACTTCAAAGTTGAAAACAGACATGTTTTTCTATCCTGGATAATAAGGTACCCGAACAATAAATATGTGTCCTCCTACTCTTTTGTGTCTTTGTTTCCCATGTATTTTTTGGGAATGCTGCCATGTTGGATAGGGAGGGTATTGTGCTTTGAAAGGTTTCTTCTCACACTTCCAGGTAAAACTTTAAATTTCCCTGAGGAAATGTTCCTATGGGGATAAATATCAATAAAGACATGGAAACTTTGTTTCTGGGATTTATGATGTGAGTTTTTACATTTCATCACTGAAAGTCAAAATGAAGAGCCTAGTTTCCTAGGAAGTCTTATAGGACTTCATCTTCCCCTGATTATCCTGTCATCCTCCTGATAGTGTATTCTATGGTCTGGTTTCAGCACACTTTATCCTTCTTAATGCTACATTTTTTAATTATTGATGAGTCTTTGGGAAATGAGGGTGACCCACAGAATAACCGTTTTCTAGTTAGACCAACTGTTATCTAGTTAGATCACTATCTTCACTGTATATTATAGAATGATGTAATACAGCCTTGAGGCAGGGGGAGGAGCTTTGACCCCCATCTACCAAATGGACCTAGCTCTGCTGACTCCCCATGGGAGGCCTCACATTTTCATAAGAAGGAATGGGCGGTGCGTGGGTGAGGGAAAGCTGTAGGGCTGAGAGGAGGGATGTGGGGGATCTGTGATTGGTATGTAAAATGGATAAAACTTATTTAAAAAAAGAAAAAAGAGAAAAAATACAGCCAGATGTCAAACCTGAAAAAAATAAAATAAAATGCGACTAATTAAAAAAAAGTAGAGAATGATGTGATAAATCTATCTCACCTCCAATATACTATATGCTGCTGTAGGATTCTCTCAGCAGCAGCATCCATGAACAGACAAAGATGAGTACATCTCCACCCTAAAATCTAAACCCTGAAGATAACATGCTCTGTACGGTTTTGATTCATC
>NW_023504914.1:0-18747 GCF_004664715.2 Peromyscus leucopus | reverse complement strand
GAATATGGAGGAATGTATGTGGTTTTTTGAATTCAGCTGTCCATTCTTCTTGGCTGTGTATATATGGCTTCATCTCAGCATCCCCTTTTTCTCCACATCCCTCTATTAAATGCCAGTCTACTATTGAGAGGCGTGAGCTTTCAGCTGCGGTTTCATTGCACAACAAAAGCCATCGGCCCACTGCCTGTTCAGGTGCCTTTGAAGAAAAGGGCACTGTAACTTTTCTGGATTGCAAAGGCCACTTCAGGGATGGGGCCATATTGTCCTGGCCTCAGAAGATGCCTTTTGATAAAGCCATAACCACAGTTGTTTTGGAAACAATCAGTAGTCCTTTGTTTCGTGTCCTGTCTGTCCATTTTGTCCTGTTGATTTGAGGATACTCTGTTGCCCAGTATCTTACATTTTGTCACAATGTAAGTTGACTCTATATGCAGTTTCATCAATGCCCATATTTTCTCTGAAGTAGATTGGTACTGCCAGGAGCCAACATGTCTCAAAAAAGGAAATTTTCTAAGTTATTAACATATTTTAAATGACATATTCTGTAGATCTCTGCAGGGTTTGAAGATGACCTGTCAAAAATATATCTGCTCAATTTTTAAAACATATCTAATATGACTACAAATTCTATTGTAATGTCTAACTACTAACTTTCATTTCTTTATATCCTAATAGTTGGTAATAATAACATTCAAGGATCAGAAAAATGCATTACATTGTTAAATGAATGGTATAAATATAATTAGAAATATACATATAGCATTTTCTAACAATATCAATTTCAAATTTGTATATAATATAAAACAATCCAATCCAATGTAAAGTATTTAAAACTAGTAATTGTCTTTTTCTTTTCTTTTTTTTAAACAAGAACCTTAAATCTTATCTCCCTTGCTTAGCCTTTTTCCTAACCCTTGACAACAACTTGTAACCAAACCCCCTAAACAATGAAAATTATCTCAGATCCAAAACCCATTAAAAAGACCATAAAAACACCCGACCCACACCACCTCTTTGGGAATAGAATCAAAGAGTTGAGATTAGTAATATAATAGTCCCTTAATTAGTTTGGCTTTTGTCCTGTCCCATAACAGAAGATGCCTCTTTTATTCTTGCATGATACAGGGAGTTTGCATTTTCCTTTTAACAACTTGCTTGAGTTTAAAGAAGGAGAGAGCCATTCTCCAACTCCAAAGTCAGCTTTAAATCTTAATTGAACTGGTACTATTAGAAGACCAATAGTGTTAAATCTTTAGAGAAAGGCAGAAACAAACATTTAAGAAGACATAATTTTTTTTAGATAATATACACCCATATGCTGTTTCACTCTGTTTCTTTGGATAGATGATTTGTCCCTTTCCTTCAGTTGTCTCATTTGTTCAGTGTTCTTCAGATTCCTTAACCTTCATTCTCCTAAAAGACAAAAGAACTTTCCCCAAGACTAATTATGGTGATGTTTCTTTTTGGCAAGTTATTATCTAATTAAATGAAAAGGCATGTGTTACAGGTACAAGTTAGTTTAAATTGGATGCTCGTGCTGGTTGATGAACTATCACCTCCTCTAATTAAGGGGTTTCCCTTGTTCAAATCAAACCTTTATCAATTTTGATGGTACCTACAGCTTATCTTCTCATGTAGAAACAAAAGCAAAATCTCTTCCCCAATGTAATATGTACCCTGGTTTCCATTCTGATGTCAGCACATCCTTAAAGTATATAGGCTGGTTTAACTCTGTAATTTTTTCTTTTATCCAATGTCTCTCTGCAGCTGTTTTTCCTTTCTCATAGGCATTGAGAAAATTCAAAGTTAATAGAGCATTATGCAGTCTAGTTTGAGGGGGGTGTTACTCATTTCTGTTTATTTAGCATATCCTTTAGAGTTCTGTTTGATCTTTCTATAACTGCTTGATCTGTAGGATTATGTGGTATACCTGTAGTATGCTTTATATTATAATAAGCAAAAAACCGTTTCATTTTAACAGAGACATATGATGGATCATTGTCAATTTTGATTTGTGCAGGTGCCAGTTCTTTCTCAGATTCAGGTGATAATTCTCTTGGACTATTTACGTCCTTGTCACCTTCTAAGGTTTTGAACAAATTATTCAGTTCAATGTTTTTTACCCCAACAATAGTTTGTAGATGAGAAATATCTCCAAGTAATCTTTGAAAGTCATTAAGAGTCTGTCGTCTTGCCGGGCGGTGGTGGCGCACGCCTTTAATCCCAGCACTCGGGAGGCAGAGCCAGGTGGATCTCTGTGAGTTCGAGGCCAGCCTGGGCTACCAAGTGAGTCCCAGGAAAGGCGCAAAGCTACACAGAGAAACCCTGTCTCGAAAAACCAAAAAAAAAAAAAAAAAAAAAAAAAAAAAAAGAGTCTGTCGTCTATCTCTCCTAATTTGCACCATTTGGGGGTCTAATTTTTTGTAGTTCTATTTTATATCCTAAATAATTAATAGAATCTCATCTTTGTATTTTTCCTGGAGCAATTTGTAATCCCAAGCAAGGCAAAATTTTCTTTACTTCTTCAAACATTCTTTCTAAAATATCTGCATTTGAGTCAGCTAGTAAAATATCATCCATACAATGATAAATTATAGATTTAGGAATTTTTTTTACGTATCACTTCCAATGGCTGTTGTACAAAATATTGGCACAGAGTTGGGCTATTCAACATTCCCTGTGGGAGGACCCTCCATTGAAATCTTTTAACCGGTTGAGAATTATTATAAGTAGGCACTTGTAAAAGCAAATCTTTCTCTGTCTTTTTCTTGTAAGGGTATTGAAAAGAAACAGCCAGGCTTTGCTGAACTGGCAAAACCACTACATGAGGCTACAAAAGAAGACCAGGACTTTATTTGAATGGGGAAAACAAACAGGCTTTTGAAGCTCTTCAGAAAAAGTTCCTAGAAGTCCCAGCCCTTGGGTTACCAGACATTTCCAAACCATTTCATCTGTTTGTAGATGAACATAAAGGGATAAGAAAGGGAGTGCTCGCTCAGACAATAGGACGATGGAAATAGCCAGTGGCTTACTTGTCCAAGAAATTAGATCCTGTAGAGGCTGGGTGGCCTCCACGTTTGCGCATTATAGCAGCAGTAGCCCTCCTGGTTAAGCATGCAGGTAAGCTAACTTTGGGACAAAACCTCACAATAGCAACCCCACATGCCTTAGAGTGAGTGCTCAAACACCTGCCCCTATCACTGGCTAAGCAATGCCCATGTGACTCCTTATGAGTCTTTGTTGCTCAATCCAGCCAGAATGGCATTCCAGGTCCCAAGAGCTTTGAATCCGGCTCCTTTGCTACCCAACTGAGATCTGGATGCACCACTGTATGAATGTACTGGAACACTAGCCCAGGCTCACTGCATCCAACCAGACCTCAGAGACCTACAACTACCAGATGCTGAGGAAACATGGTTCTCTGATGGGAGCATCTATGTGAGAAATGGAATGAGGTGTGCCATGGTGGCTGTCACCACAACGGACAAGGTAATCTGGACATCATTAATGCCAGCAGGCACATCAGCTTGGAAAGCAATAGTCCTAATGAAGGCCCTAGAACTGGGGCGTGGGAAAACGATCAACATTTATACCGACAGTCACTATGCATTTGCCACAGCTCACATTCACAGGGACATCTATAAGGAGAGACAGCTCCTAACTGCTGAGGGAAAGAGGACCAAAAATAAAGAGGAAATTCAGAATCTCCTTAAGGCCTTGTGGGGACTTCGAAACTGGCTATAATTCACTGTCCCGGGCATCAGAAGGGCAGTGGGCCAATATCAAAAGGTAATAACTTGGCCCAATGAGCTGCCTGGGATGGGCAGGACAGGTCAGAAGCTAACAGATTTGTGGTGTGGGGCCAGCCCAGTTTTTCAGTAAAGAATGGGCATGTGAAACATCTGGCAACACCTACTGTGGACCCAGCTCCTCTTGGGACCTTGTAAGGGTAACCAGAATTCTCTCTGGATCAGGACTCATGCAGAATTACTGTAGAGATTATTTCATAGTCTACAAGGGACTTAGCTCAGACCCCATGAGATGATGGGTGGGATGGGGAGAATGTGTTAAATATCCATGTAACCCCCTAATTATCAGGTTTACAAAAGAAAGGACATGAGTTTACAGATTGATTGTGGGGAAGGACATGGGGATCTAGGCTTTATCAGGATGGCCACAATCATGGCTCACTTTCCACCTTAAACTAAAGATCAAACTTATCCTCTGATGGCCCTTAGATCCTAACATCATCCTAGCTCCTCCCCCTATGCCTAAACCAATTCCAGATTCCTAGATGTCGGTTGTGAACAACACACTGACAAAATGTACACCCGTACCCAACAATCTCAAGTGACTATAGCCCCATATGACCCTAAGACAAACCGCCCCACAGCACCTGACACTCACCAGTCAGAAGACCTGCTTCTAGATATCTGGAGCTCAGTCCTTTTCAGTCCTTAATGTGTTAAATCCCGATTTGACCATGGCTTGCTGGCTTTGTTATGACACACCCCTCTTTACTATGAGGGTGTGGTTATAGTAGGAATGTTCATTCAAACTTTAGATCCCACTCAGTGTCAATGAAGGTCCACGGCACAGCTGACTCTCCAGCAGATCACTGGAGCAGGGATATGCATCAGAAATGTCCCAGTTAACCAACAGTCCTTATGTAATTCCTCACAGACAGGTCCTACAAAGGCCTTTTACCTGATTCCCCACAATGACACCTGGTGAGCATGTTCCACTGGCCTTACCCCCTGTATTCACACTATGACTCTCAAACATACTGAGGGATGCTGTGTACTAGTTCACCTATCCATAGACTCATTTACCATTCAGAAGATAAATTCCTTGATGAGATCGGGAATCTGTGTACCAGAACCAAATGGGATACGTGACTGTTTTAACTCTCATTATCTTATTGGGAGCTAGCCCAGTTGGGATGGGGACTGGAACTGCCTCTCTGATAACCCAGAGTCAACATTATTCTAATCTTCGAGCAGTTATTGATCTAGATATAGAGGTGAGAAACCTCCATCTCTCATTTACAAGAATCTCTGACTTACTTAGAGAAAGTAGTTATGCAAAACAGGAAAGGACTAGATTTCCTCTTTTTACAACAAGAGGGACTATGTACAGCCCTGAGAGAAGAATGTTGTTTTTATATAGATCACTCCAGGTTAGTTAAGAACTCTATCGCCAAAGTAAGAAAAGCCTCAACAAGTGAAAAAAGGACAGGGAAACTGGCCATGGATGGTTTGATTTTTCGTATAACAGTTCCTCCTGGCTAACAACTCTAATCTCCACACTTTTGGGACCCCAACTGGTACTAGTCCTCATTTAAAGGTCTTGTCTCTGAAACAAGCTGATGCAATTCATCAGAGAAAGATTGGGGACCATCCATTTAATGGTGCAGACTACTCAAACTCAGTATGAGTCCCTCAACCAAGATGTAGAAATGAACTCTTTGACTCAGGGTAGACATTTGCAAACAAGGCATTGACAACCCATGATCGGGTGTCCTCAAGTTACTTGGAGAGGAGGGAGTGAATGGGAGAAATTAGTAGCCATCTTGACAGATATTCCTTCCCGTTCCGCCTCCTTCTTCTAGAGGTATTTGCTGACCAGCAGTTTTTAAACTGACCAGAAGTTGAACATGTGGGAAAGATAAGGCTGGAGAAATAAATCTGTGTATGTGAGACATGGCAAGACAAGATATGAGGAGTAATGAGCTCAATTGACTAGAAGTTGAACTGGAGAGAGTATAGAGCTGCAACAATAAATCTGAATGTATCAACAAAAGCAGGGATATTGGTGAAATTATTAAGGCCACTCCATGTACTTAAAAGTGAGGTTTATTTTGTGGGGTAACTTACAAGTGAATGGATAGTTTACAGAGTCTGGGAAAGGCATACTACAGTCCAGCAGTCTTCTCTGGAGAACTCTGCTCAATTTACCTCCAGCGTCCAGGGTCCAGGAACCAAGAGAGGCAGCGCATCCAGATCTCGGGTCTTCAGGCATGACAGTTGCCAAAGCCTCAATGGGGGTTGGAACTTCCAGATCAAAGCTGTAATGGCTACCCACTACATCTCCCCCTTTTGTCTAAATAAAATGGTTCTAACCTAATGCAAGACTACATACAAAGGAGTGGTTATCAAATATTGTCCAGGAATAATGAGGGATAATGACCTAGATAAAATGGAACTACAACCATTGCAAACAATATCAAGCAAGAAATACATACTAAAATCCAGAGAATTCTAAAGTGTATGTAAATGGCATGTTACAACGATCATTCCAAAAGGTGTCCTATCCTAAAGAACATGAATCCAATACATAATATGTTCTATCTAAGATATATATAATATACAAATTAATATATATGTTAAGTTGTAACTCTAACTGCTAGTCTTCAGTCCCATCTAAGACCTGAGAAGGAATATAATGGTACCTGAGAAATTGTAGGTGGATGTAAGATTCTTGGGAATCTTACAAGAGTAGACAGAAACAGCTGGCAGCCTGGACAGTTGCCTAATGTTTCGCAGCATTGTTGGTACATTCAAATTGGCTACAGGCCTAGAGTATCTGACAGACCATTTTCAGAAGCAGGAATTCTGAAAGAACATCTTACCCTGTCTTGGCAGAATTCAGAAGTCACTTTACCTTGTGTCCCACTTGTCCAAAAGGACAGCACTCCTATTGTCAGGAGTTGAGGCAAGGTCAGTTCTTTGCCCAATAGGCCATTTTGTGCCAAGAAGACAAACTTCCAAATGGAAATGTCTTAGAAGCCCAATATTCTCTCGGGATCAAATTGGTGCTGCTAGGAGCAATTGTGTCTCACATCAACAGAATTCTAAGTTATTTCAATGCCATATTCTCCAGGTCTATGAAGTGTTTGAAGATTACTTGTCCATCCGATCTATGTATCTGTAAATCTGGATAACCTAACTAACGTAACTATAGAGATGACAAGCATAGGTAACTCTAAGTCTTATATACCAAAATAACCAAAGTACTAATGCTTCATGTAAGTAAGGTAAACAGTCTATAAGCAAATGCACGGTAAAGGATGATGACTTCAAAATTGTGACAATACACAAGATATTTATAACAGATGTAGGAAGGTATAGTGTGATATGCAATATGACAATAATCTTAAATATATATCAATATACAGAATATCTTAAACAGAAGTAGAACATACATATAATGTGACAGATATAAATTTACATTTGCATCAATATAAATATTTCAAATATGAGTAGAAATATATGTACATTGTAATAAATATAGTTCTGTATTTGTATCAATGTACGCATTTTCTTCAACAGGAATATAAAAATAGTTTACATTTGTATCAACATATAAGAATCCATAACAGTACAAATTACAATGCAAATTATCTAAGGCTGCTATTTTACTAAATTTGTTTACTAGTATATACAATAATCTACCATAATATCTTATACCTATCCATTACATTTCTTCTTTTCTT
The DNA here is from genome assembly GCF_004664715.2 of Peromyscus leucopus. NCBI lineage: Eukaryota > Metazoa > Chordata > Mammalia > Rodentia > Cricetidae > Peromyscus > Peromyscus leucopus. The sequence goes on along the minus strand of NW_023504914.1, from coordinate 11,252 downwards.
TTTTTTTTGAGACACCTTTTCTTTTTTTAAGGAAGATACTGAGTTTAATATTTTATTCCACCCCCAACCCTATAACCATCATCCATAACCCTGAGAAATATGAAACCTTAGGGAGATGGCGTGTTGTTTTTTTTTATAATTGGTTCCTGCTGTTTAGGGGGTGATGGCGTCTCTGTTGGGTATGGTGAGAAAGCTCAGATAGTTAAATCTTAGTTAGACTAACTGTAGATTCTGCAGCAAGTCTTAGAGTAATGGGTAAAATTGTCTGAAATTCTGGCAAGAAGTGTAGTATGATGATGATTACCATGGTATCATTATGTATTGGGTAGAGTTGTTGTTGTTGGGGCCCCATTTTTAAAAACCCTTGTTGAAATTGGTTGTAAAGTATATGTCATATATGGCTTGGGGTCTGTGTCATCTGTTGGCTTCTCGTGGGTGATAAGCAGGATAAGCCATTTTATGAGAGCCATTTGGAGATGTTACAACCTGTATGGTCTTGTCCTTCTGTTTATTAGGTCCCTTGTCATGTTTATTGAGAGTTTCCTCCAGGGCATGTAAATGAGTACCTAGGGTCTGTTTTAGGGAGTAAACCTCCTTTCTTGTAAGGGATTTTAGATTTTTCATGGAATCATGGAAGTTTTTATGTTCTTCTGAAACACATGATTCCATAGACCTTATCTTATCAATTAATGATAATCTTTCTTTTTTCTATAGTGTCTGAGTAGCCACAAATTTGCTCTGGAGATTTAGTGTTCTATCCATTAAATATTTATATTTATTATCAATAAAATCAATTTTGGGTACAAGCCTGTTTTGTAAATCCTGATTATCAGATTTAAGAGAAACAATTTTTTTCTGTAAGACTTCATTGCCATCTTTTAAAGCCTGTAAATCCTGGATAGCAGATTCTAAAGAGAGAATCTTTTTATGTAAGTCTTCATTGTTATCTTTTAAAGCCTGTAAATCCTGCTTAGCAGATTCCAGAAAGAGAACCTTTTTATGTAAGCCTTCACTGCTATCTTTGAAAACCTGTAAATCCTGGTTAGCAGGTTTCAGAAAGAGAATCTCTTTTTGTGAGCATTCATTGGTATCTTTTAAAGCCCGTATCAGTCCCAATAATGACTCATCTTTGTTCTTATTTTTAAACCAGTGTTTGAACACTGTGAATTATTATGATGAATGACAAAATGGTACAGGCCAGATATGCCTTAGGGAGGTCATACATTTCTAGGAAAATGTCTTTTATGACACAGGCAAAAAGGTTTTTAAATTCTTGTGAGGTAATGATGTTGGCCATATTACAAGAATTACTCAAAATTTGTTAGTCAATTTTAAAGTGTAAAATTATCAAGTACTTTTACTTGAAATAAGACACTGCTTTGCCTATCTTACCTTTCCGTGGTTCTGGGGGGTGTAGTAGCACTTTTAAGCCAGAAGGAGGCATTGGAATAGCGCTAAAGCAAGTCCTTTTGAATGCCTTGGTTGGCAGCAGAGTGAGCAAAGGCAGTAGGCAGCTTTTCAGTCACCCCCTGGAGCTTCAGGGTATGGAGAGTTCCAGGCCACTCTAAACCCCTCTCTACGTCTAAAGACAATAGGTCTGCCAGCATGCCTGGCTCCAAACCCACACTGGGGACAGTGGACAATGCCCTGTCTAATTTAACTAGGTGAACTGTGGCTAGTGCAGGGAGCCGGCACTCAGGGAGGAGCGGGAATGCCCCACTCACAGTGGTTTCACTGGTCTGAGTGCTATACTTGCTGTGGAACTTAGACTAGATTAGCTCTTTTTTAGGAATGAAATTTTGTAGGTTTTTTCTGGTTTTATGGAACTCTGCATGCAGTAACCTGCAGCTTCAAGTGCCTGCCAGCCAGGGAGGGAGCTGAGAGTGGGAGCCACACAGGACTTTGGAATTTGTCCCAAGTGAGCGCCAGATATTGGTAAAATTTTTAAATTCCCTCCACGTAGTTAAAAAGGAGGTTTATTTTGTGGGGTAACTTACAAGTGAATGGATAGTTTACAGAGTCTGGGAAAGGTGTGGCACAGTCCAGTGGTGTTCTCTGAAGAATTCTGCTCAGTCTACCTCCAGCATTTAGGGTTCAAGGAGCCAAGAGAGCCAGCACATCTGGATCTCGGGTCTTCAGGGTCCTCTCTTGGTCCTGCCTTGTAGACATGATAGTTACCGAAGTCTCAATGGGGGTTGGAACTTCCAGATCAAAGCTGGAATGGCTACCCACTACACAGGACATAGAGAATAAAAATTTATGTCTTTATAGATACCCTGAATCCTGCTAGCAATTAGTAACCTTGTGCTTACCTCATCTCTAGCTCCCGAGATATGTAACATGTTGCATGTGAACTTTTCCTATACAAACCCCTTAAAGTGAGCGCTTGAAACCTTACCTCTTTTCACCTAACTATGAATGTGTTTTATACATAAAAGTTAAGTGCTGAATATCTAAAACATATGGGAGAAACGAGGCATCTCCAGATTTGGCAACCTGCCTTCCACGGATGCACCAAAGCATGTTGAACTTGAGTAAAAAGATGTTTCCACATGCAGCTCCCTGCTCCCAATGCTCTGCACAGATGCATCCCCAAGAGTATTGAGGGGCAGGCACCTGCACCAAGGGATGTGCAGTGACCACATAGGACCTCAGAAGACATGGAATATGGCAATAGGGTTCCACTAAGCTCCAGAGAAGACCATGCACTTACCCCTGAGTTGACTAGCTGACCTTCCACATCTGAGGACAGAAGCTCCTCACTCTTCTTCTAGTGGCTTCGCAGTTCACCCAGGCTCCCTTCACAGTTCCCTACAGCCATGCTCACAGAACAGCACACAATACCACTGGTGCCTCTTCTGCTACAAAGCCACATCTCCAGCCTGATACCCAGAAGAGCCATGCACCACCTCTCACTAGCATGTCAGACTGCAGTCCCTGATTTGCTTCTGAGGCCTGAGTGACAGGAGCACCTCCCCAGGGTTACAGAGTACTTACAGAACATATCGGGATTGTTTCTGGCCCATTCTTCCACCCCAGACCCAGGCCTTTTCCAAATCTGCAGATTTACATTTCAATAGAACTTGCCCCTGGCTTCAATACCTGACCCTGTTATCTTCCTGCACTCAATAGGCACTCCCCCTTCATCCTCCTGGAGACAAAGTGGTTAGCTTGCACAGTCCATTGCACAGTGTGGTTGGGAGTGAGTCTCCTCTCCCCCAGGTGGAAGAGTGTTCAGAATATTAACAATTAAAGAGGTTTTAGGACACATCAGATGGTGTTTGTTCTGAGGCTTCATATTGTGGAGAGGTGAACTGAAGGTACATTTAACTTAGTTGTCACAGGGACTTCAGACAACCAGGAGAGAAAAGCAGAAACTAGATCACAAACAAGATGATCAGTCCCTCTCCCACAACGAGGCTGGATAATGGCTCCATTACTTTAGGAGTTTCCTTATGAAATTCAATCTTTTGACAATTTAATAATAACAAGTGAAGTCTTCCCAATAAGTTGAATACTTAGGGAGCAATGGAGCAAGGAAGAATGCATCTAAGAACACTATTGTTAACTAGAACAATTTCCTCAATGGGCAGGTGAAAAACAACAAAGCACAAAAGTATTAGTCAAGGGATAGTTTCACCTCAAGGTCATGCAGGAACAAATATAAATTCTAAAAATGAAGGAAAGAAATGTGTCTGGCATGTTCATCTTGTACCACAGGTTCTTAGGTGAAAATTGAGAAAAGGACACTTTGAAAGTATATTACTTTGGAGCCTACAATACCTGTTAATCTTGATGTTTGATCTAAAAGATAATTGTACCCATGTGACTGTTGTCCCCCAAACAAGACTAGCACAGAGCCAATATCCAGTGCAAGCACACAGAGGTTTATAATAACAAAACGAGCAAGCTTGTTCTGCCATCTAACATCCAACACACCAGGTGGAGGAGAACGTCTCCAAGCACTCACTTTAAGGGGTTTATATAGGAAAAGTTTACATGCAGCTTGGGATTGAATGAGTAGGCTAGGGTTAGGCAGTTCTTTGAAGTTACTGGCTGAACTATAAGGATGAGGTTACTGATGGATAACAGGATTCAGGTTATCTATGGAGACATAAATTTTTTACTTCCTATGTCCTGCTTTTGTTGAGCCCAGGATATACACATTCAGATTTATTGTTCCAGTCCTACTTTCCTCTAAGGTCAACTTCTGGTCAGTTGCACTCATTACTCCCCATATCCTGTTTTGCCAAGTCCAGGATGTATTGATTTTTTTTTTTTTGTCCCAGCATTAAGTTCAACTTCTGATCACTTCTAAAATTACTGGTCAGCAAATACCTTTGGAGGAGGGGAGGGGGAAGCATCTCTAAAGATGGCTACTGATTGTTCCTGTTCAGTGACAATTCTCACAGATACAAAAGGTAGAGAACACAAATACAGAAAACTTCAAGGAAAAGTCACCTGTCAGCACTGTGGTCACTGCTCTCAATTGGATGGCTCTGCTGAGCTATTTTCAGCTCTGAACAAGGCCGCTTTTGCCTCTGTGGATGCTGACTCTGAAGAAGGCCACAGCTCCTTCCATTCATAACAAAAAGAAGTTCATTTTAATTACCTCTGGTTGCTGTCTGTCTCAGGCCTGTGGCATCACTGAGGAAAATTCCATTCTTTATTCTATTTTAAACTTTAGTTATGTGGTAGTCTTGCCTACATGTGTCTGTGCACAGTACTTAGAGAGTCCAGAAGAAGGCAGGAGATGTAAGGATCTGGAGTTTCAGCAAATGGTTAGCTACAATTTGCATTCTGGGAATAGAACATAGGTCCTATGTAACAAACCCCAATTCTGCTAATTGCTGAGCCATCTCTCTAGCCCCTCTTTTTATTTAAAATTTATTGCTATACCTTTTATTTAAAAGATATTACACCATTTCCCCCTTTTTTCTCTCACTCCATTCCTTCTCAAATACTTTGTTTCTAACCTCTTCCTTGTAGAGTATGTATGAATAAGTATGATGATATGTGAAGAAAATCTGCTAAGTCTGTATGTTTGTAAATTTTATGTACAAGGTTGTAGGGATGAGAGCAATAAGGATTTATACATTAGTGACACAGAAGAGGACTCAAACTTGTATGTCAAAGATCACGATTAAAGTGTGTTTCAAGTAGAAGGTCTCATAGATGTCCATGAATTGATACTTGGGTTCTTTTCATTTTGAGCAGCAAACAGGGCAGTGGAGTAGTCCCATTTTTATTAAATGGATAAAGATCCTGAGTCAAAGTAACTTTGGGGGAAAATATTCATTTAACTCATAATTTTTCAGTACATCCCTATCAAACAAGATGCTTCCATCCATGATCCCCAGAGTTGCATGTTAATCATAACATTAAAAACTTTCAAATTCTTATATCCCATAGTCTTTAAAATTTTCAAGATTTAAAAAGTTCAAGGTCTCCTAAATGTATATTCTTTGAAAAATGAGTAAAAGCCTGTAGATGTAACTAAACATCTTATTAAATAATAAACACAGAACCAATGCAAAGAAGAAAGCCAAGAGACCAGAGCTAAGAGCCTTACCTGCCTGCTGCAGCTAGCCAAGAGACCTCTCCAAAAAGGGGCATACTTCCTGTGTATTTGTCTTTATATAGTCTTTCTGTTCTGCCTTCTCATTGGTTGTAAACACAAACACATGACTGCCACGTCACTGCCTATATATACAGCCCTCTAGGTCTTCTACAGTATTGAGATTAAGGGCGTGTGTCTCCAATGCTGGCTGTATCCTTGACCACACAGAGATCTACCTAGCTCTTCTAACAAGTGCTGGGATTAAAGGCATTCACGATGAATGCACAGCTCTGCTATGGATTGCTATTAGCTCTGACCCCCAAGCAACATTATTTATTAACATACAAATAAAATCACATTTCAGTGCAAATAAAATACAACCATATTTCCCATTTTCTATTTTAATAAAAAGAAAAAAAACAAAAGGTTATAACTAACAAAAGAAAAACTATATATAAAAGTACAATAACTATATACAATATATACAAGTAATAAATACCTAAACAATGTCTAATCCATTTGTATTTGACAAATTCAGAGAAAATAATTTCATTATCTATCCTATTTTGTTAAGTCCAAAATGTATCTAATTCACATTCTATGCTAATTAATTTTCAACTATAACTAACTAACCTTCAACTATAACTAACTAATCTTCAACTCCCTCAGAGACCCAAGAGGGAAATAATATTAGCTAACAAGAATAAAAACAGGAAGTGCATGCAAGCAACTTCCAAAAAAAAAGTGTGAGTTAACAGAAACATCCAGCTGCCTGGACAGTCACCTGAGATTTCTCCGCAGTGCTGGGGCATCATCTTCAACCTATAGGCTTAGTGAATCTGACAGACTCATTTGTGAAGTAGGATGTACAGAAGGTCAACAGTTCAACCTCACATTGGGTGAGAGCAGTCCATGTACCAGAAACACCTGAATTCATGATTTTAAATTCTGGAAATTGTTGATGGTTTTTGAATTCAGCTGTCCGTTCTTCTTGGCTGTGTATATATTGCTTCATCTCAGCATCCCGATCTTCTTCACATCCCTCTCTCAAATGCCAGTCTACTATTGAGAGACGTGAGCTTAGTTACTCTTCAAGAATAACTGTTTCAGCTGCTGTTCCATTGCACATCAGAAGCCATGAGCCCACTGCCTGTTCAGCTGTCTTCAAAGAAAAGGGCACTGTACCTTTTCCGGATTGCAAAGGCCACTTCAGGGATAGTGCCATATTGTCCTGGCCTCAGAAGATGCCTTTTGATAAGGCCATAACCACACTTGTTTTGGCAACAATCAGTAGTCCTTTGTTTCATGTCCTGTCTGTACATTTTGTCCTATTGATTCGAGCATACTTTGTTGTCCAGTGGCAAACTTTTGCCACAATGAAAGTTAACTTCATATGCAGTTTCTTCAATGCCCATATTATCTCTGAGGTAGATTGGTACTGCCAGGAGACAACATGTCTCAAAAAAGAAAAATTTTCTAAGTTATTAACACATTTTAAATGCCATATTCTGTAGATCTCTGAAGGGTTTGAAGAAGATGACCTGTCTATCTAAAATATATCTGCTCAATTTTTAAAACATATCTCATATTACTACAAGTTCTATTGTAATGTCTAACTACTAACTTTCATTTCTTTATATCCTAATAGTTGGTAATAATAACATTCAAGGATCAGAAAATTACATTACATTGTTAAATGAATGGTATAAATACAATTAGAAATATACATATAGCATTTTCTAACAATATCAATTTCAAATTTGTATACAATATAAAACAATCCAATCCAATGTAAAGTATTTAAAACTAGTGATTGTCTTTTTCTTTTCTTTCTTTCTTTTTTTAAACAAGAACCTTAAATCTAATTTCCTTTGCTTAGCCTTTTTCCTAACCCTTGACAACAACTTGTAACAGACCTCCCTAAACAATGAAAATTATCCCAGAACGAAAACCCATTAAAAAGACCAAAAAAAACCACCTCCCCACACCACCTCTTTGGGAATGTGGGCGTCATATTCTTAAAATTGCTTCCTGCTGGGTATGGGAAGTTATCTTTATCCTGAAAGAAAATTTTAGGTTAATTGTCAAATTCTAGGAAAGGTAACTATATCCTTCATTATTATCCAGTCTGTGTATAATGCCAAAGTTGAGGGTTTATCTCAAGTCATTATTCAAGGAGTCTTTGAGACTGGATCATCTCAGCTACACATCTCAAAATTGCTCTGAACATTTTGTAGTTCTAAGCTGATCTATAGATGATGTTTGTCAGCTTAATGATATTATTATTGTCCACATGGAATTGTTGTTGTGTGGGCCCCATATTCTTTCTGGAGACTTCAGTTGATGTTAGCCCTTGTCGTGATTTCCTGTAGAAAACTGATAAGACTTGAACACAAAAACATATATGCAGCTAATTGAAGCCTTTTTTCTAGAATTAGTTAGTACTCTATATGACCATTCATATCTTAACAAAGTTTAAAATGTATCTATCTATTTAAATCTTGTAAATTTTGATATAAAATTTGTACTTTAAGAAAAGTTTAAAGAGTCAGAATAGAATCAAAGAGTTGAGATTAGTAATAGAATAGTCCTTAATTAATTTGCTTTTGTCCTGTCCCATAGCAGAAAATGGCTCTTTTATTCTGGCATGATACAGGGAGTTTGCATTTTCCTTTTAACAACATGCTTGAGTTTAAAGAAGGAGAGAGCCATTCTCCAACTCCAAAGTCAGCTTTAAATTTTAATTGAACTGGGACTATTAGAAGACCAATAGTGTTAAATCTTTAGAGAAAAGCAGAAACAAACATTTAGGAAGACATAAAATTTTTTAGATAATATATACCCATACCGTTTCACTCTGTTTCCTGGGATAGATGATTTGTCCCTTTTCTTCAGTTGTCTCATTTGTCCAGTGTTCTTCAGATTCCTTAACCTTCATTCTCCTAAAAGACAAAAAACCTTTCCCCAAGACTAATTTTGGGGATGTTCCTTTTTGGCAAGTTATTATCTGATTAAATGAAAAGGCATGTGTTACTGGTACAAGTTAGTTTAAATTGGATGCTCATGCTGGTTGATGAACTATCACCTCCTCTAATTAAGAGGTTTCTCTTGTTCAAATCAAACCTTTATCAATCTTGATGGTACCCACAGCTTATCTTCTCCTGTAGAAACAAAAGCAAAACCTCGTCCCCAACGTAATACATACCCTGGTTTCCATTCTGAGGTCAGCACATCCTTAAAGTATATAGGCTGATTTAATTCTGTAGTTTTTTCTATTATCCAATGTCTCTCTGCAGCTGTTGTTCCTTTCTCATTGGCATTGAGAAAATTCAAAGTTAATAGAGCATAATGCAGTCTATTTCTGGGGGTTTTGTTACTCCTTTCTGTTTATTTAGCATATCCTTTAGAGTTCTGTTTGATCTTTCTATAACTGCTTGACCTGTAGGATTATGTGGTATACCTGTAATATGCTTTATATTATAATAAGCAAAAAACTGTTTCATTTTAACAGAGACATATGATGGAGCATTGTCAGTTTTGATTTGTGCAGGTATACCCATGATGGCCATAACTTCTAGCAAATGAGTGATTACAGAATCAGCTTTTTCAGAACTCAAAGCAGTTGCCCATTGAAATCCTGAATAAGTATCAATGGTGTGGTGTACATATTTCAATTTTCCAAATTCTGCAAAGTGAAACACATCCATCTGCCAGATTTCATTCCTCTGAGTACCCTTTGGGTTACATCCTGCTGGTAATGGCATTTGATTGTAGAAGGAACAAGTAGGACATTTCTTTACTATTTCTTTGGCTTGTTGCCAGGTTATGGAAAAATCCTTTTTTAAACCTTTACTATTGACATGATGTTTTTTATGAAATTCTGAGGCCTCCAGCACATTTCCTATCAATAATTTATCAATCTCATCATTGCCTTGTGCTAGAGGGCCTGGCAGACCAGTATGGGATCGAATGTGAGTTATATATAAAGATGACTCCTTTTCCTGATTGTATCTTGTAATTGAATAAATAGTGAAGTTAATTCAGAAGCATCAGGGATAAATTCTGCAGTCTCAATATGTAATACCACTCTTTCAGCATACTGAGAGTCAGTTACTATGTTGAGAGTTCTGAAAAATCCATTAATACCAACAGAATAGCATACAATTCTGATTTTTGAACTGAATTATAAGGACTTTGAACCACTTTACTTAAATTTTCTGATTTGTAACCTGCCTTTCCTTGTTTGTTGGCATCTGTATAAAATGTACAAACTCGAGATATGGGTTTTTGCCATACAATTCGAGGCAAGATCCAATCAGCTCTCTTTATAAGATCAATTCTATCGCTTTTGGGATATTTGCTGTTAATTTCTCCCAAAAAATTACTGCAAGCTCTTTGCCAAGGTTCACTTTCTGTCCATAATTTTTCAATGTCCTCCTTATTTAAAGATACGACAATTTCTGCTGGGTCTATTCCTGCTAATTGAGGAAGTCTCAATTTTTCTTTGAAAATCAAGTCAGAGATTTTTTCCACATAAGTTTTTAATTTTTTATTTGGTTTATTTGTAAAAAATCCATTCCAATATAATATCTTCCCTCTGCATTAATATTCCAGTAGGAGAATGCCTAGAAGGCAAAATAACCAAAATGCAATCCAGCTTTGGATCAATATGATCCACGTGCCCTTCATGTACTTTCTTTTCTACCAAGGCCAATTCTTTCTCAGCTTTAGGTGATAATTCTCTTGGACTATTTAAGTCCTTGTCACCTTCTAAGGTTTTGAACAAATTATTCAGTTCATCATTTTTTACCCCAACAATAGTTCGTAGATGACAAATATCTCCAAATAATCTTTGAAAGTCATTAAGAGTCTGTAGTCTATCTCTCCTAATTTGCACCTTTTGGGTTCTAATTTTTTGTAGCTCTATCTTATATCCTAAATAATTAATAGAATCTCCTCTTTGTATCTTTCCAGGAGCAATTTGTAATCCCCAGCAAGGCAAAATTTTCTTTACTATTCTGTCATTCAAGTCAGAGGCAGATATACCTGCACCTATCTTTTGAGTTTTGGGGTTAAAGTCATAAGACAATACACCTGGCTTGTTAGTTATTGTTCATACATTTTCTCTCATGTGTACTCTGTACTGTTCATCAGTTTCCTTGTGTCTATGTTTGTTAATAGGCATTTCTCTTCTAATGTGGTATCCTTTTCAAAGGGAACAGAAATGATAGAGGTTTCCTCCTATTCAGTTTCCTTCTAAAGTGACTTGGCGATTACATTATAATATGTATGTCAGGAAATAAGTATGAGGAGCACCAGAATTGTATGAATATACTGTCAAAGAAGTATGCATTTATAATGTTCTCAGTATCATGCTTTCTGCTGTACATATGTATGGGATATTTTAGAATGCATTGACCTATGATGATGTGCATATCAACTTCACTTGGGAAGAGTGGACTTTGCTGGATCCTTTTCAGAAGAATCTCTACAAAGATGTGATGATTGAGACCTACAGAAACCTCACTATTATAGGTAAGCCAGTGTATTTTTTCTTCACATTTTAAAATAAGGGGACAACTGTTTCTTGGTTTTGGATATTTTGGATGTAATTTGATTGAGAAAGAAGAGTGAGGTGAATAAATCAGGCATGTTTCTAAGATTCACTGAAGATAGTAACATAAATTTTAAC
>NW_023504913.1:0-18795 GCF_004664715.2 Peromyscus leucopus | reverse complement strand
AGGGTAAAGGAAATCAAAGTTCAGACATCTCTCTGATGCCCGGACATGAATGGTGAGTTATCTTTTCAGTTAAAACTCACAGTTCCCTTGGGAGTAAAATGTACACATAGAAACTGCCAGGAAGAAAAGAAACTGGTCCCAGCAGTTAAAGAGTTAGGTAATCACTGCCATTTTGAAAGTTTATAAAGAATAGGATTATAACTGTTGTCCACAAAAAAGTGATATACAGATTATTTAGAAATTGATTTAGAACTGAAAATTAAATCCTAGGTATGTCATCATACACTCAGTTGATTACTAAAATATAAAAGTATCACACTAAGAACAAATCATAACCTTGAATCTCTTTTTTTATAACCACATTTTGCTGCCAGCTAGGGCACAGTATGAATAAAATGTGCCTAGCTAGATAAAATCATTTGACTTGCAATATAAAATTTAATGATATGAGATAAAAGTCAATGACATTAAGGGAGTGGGGAAGAGGAAAGTAAACTAAAATGAGTAAATGTCAATTCTTGGAAAATGACTAAAGAGAAATTTATTGAAATTGCTCATGCTTGAATGCATTAGAATTTATATAAATAAAAACAGGTTGAGTTGTTCAATGCCATCTGTTTGAAATAAAATCGGTAGTCAGACTCTTCATTTTTTGCCTACTTCACACCTCTGTCCTGTGGCTCCTGCTAGAGCTGGAATCTGACACAATAGCAGTAGTTTCTATCATTTTGGAGTTCTCTTGGACCAGTCACCAACAACTCAACGGATGTTTTTCATTGATGCAGTTGGGTGGTTTCAGCCAATCTATAGGTCCAAGGGATTCGTATTTCCACTATGTGAAGTCACTTCACTGAAACAATGTGTTTCTATGTATTTTTAAGTGAGTATATAAATAGTAGGTTTTGCTCTTGATCTCAAACACCCTTAGCATTACTCATGCCCCTTTCCCTCTCCCTATGCTACTCTCCCTATTCTTCCCTCTCACTGTGTATCTCTCCCTCCCCTTCCCTCTCTCTATGGAGTACTTCCTTCCTCTTCCCTGGTCAAGCCTCACCTTTATTTTTCCCTTCATAGCACCTGTGCCCTGCTATTTCTCTCTCAGAAGCTACGTCTCCTGCCACAGTGCTCTCTTTCTACTTTCCTGGCTTTCATGGTTATTCGTTTTATATTCAAACCAAGAAGATTCGGTTCTAGAATCTACAAATAAGTGGAAAGAGATGACATTTGTCTTTCTGTACCTGGGTGACATAACTAAGTACAATCTTTCCCAGTTCGACCAATTCATTTGCAGATTTCATTTTTCTTTACAGTTGAATAGAACTGTATACTTGTACCACATTTCCATTATTCATTAACCAGTTGAATAATCTCTGGGCTGCTTCCATTTATTAGCTATTGTGAATAGAATGTTGAGGAACATGGCTGCAGAAGTACATCTGTAGTGGGAAATCATGTGTTTTCAGCATATGCTAAGGAGTCATACATCTCAGTCATATAGTATTTCTCATCTAAGACCTTTGGAGAATTTTCCACACTGATTTCCATAGCGTCTGCTACACTTTGCAAGCTCACCAACACTGGATGAAGATTCTCCTTCCCCTTCATCTTCACCAGCGTTTGTTGTCAGCTATACTGTAGGTCTGAGGGTTTTCTTTGATAGTTTGATTCTTTTTTTTCTCTATTATTTGGTGAAAACATGGAACAAAATTACTTTTCATTATCTTTTTCTTTTGTAGTGTACAAATATTCCAAGGTAATGAAGACACAGAACTGATTTTTTATCACAAGCGAGAATTTATGCCTTACTTCCCCATCTGCCTATATCACTGTGAGAAACATTACTTTCCGAGATGACACAGTAATAGTCAGCCTCATCCTCTGCTTGTAGCTCAGAGATGTGCAAATGTGCAGCATTTTGGGAGGTATCTTTGGATCCAGAGATTCTATTGGTGACTCCAGGCCCCAGCTGCATGTTTGAGTCTGAGTAGTAGTCAGGAAAAACCAAGGAGAGCTCCCCTGCATCTGCTTGTACCAGTAAATGTTTTTACCAGCAACACTGATGCCACTCCTCAGAGTACAAGTGAGTCTGGCTATTGAATCAAGAGCCTCAGAGATGGAGGGTGGTTGTATCAGTACAGACTGAGAAAAGGAACCTGCCAAAGAAGACACCACAGTGAACAGCAGGGCTGAGGTAGGACATCTTGGGAATCTGAACCTGAAAGGACTTACTGAGTTTAGGAGTCCTCCCCAGTATTCTTAGGCCTGTCCCTACCTGTACAGTAAGATAGAATCATGAAGATGAGAGGAGTCTAAGACTATGGTAGGCACAGCACAGCTTCTTCTTAGACCAGGGTCTTCTATCTGGGATGCCTCAGTATCTCATCTCTAGGGACCTCTCAGAAGAGGGGTTAGTCATGCAAATGAGTTCTCATAGCTCCTCCTAGTGGTTGATTCACAGTATGAATTCTTGAAACAGCAAGTCAGGTGAAGTAATTTACTTTTTCCCATTGAATATAAAACAGATAGTAACACAGACAGGTCCATGTGCAAAGACCTCTTTCAGATCCACACTAGGACAGTTGCTGATTCCTCACAAAACGTGGAAGACTCAGTCATTGGTTCCCATGTCCATTAGGGTTACAACATGTGGGTACCTGTTCTCCAGAAACTCCAGAGAGAAATCAGCACTCTCCTTTAAGTTCCAAAGCAACCATCACCTTTCACAATTGTTCAATATATCAGTTCTGCTGTGTTTTCTTCACCTTATATTTCAGACACATGACAAAAATACTATGAGTATGGTAATGTGTTCTGGTAGAGGCATCACTGATGCATATCTCTGATGAATGTGGACAGGCAAGGACAGCATGCATGAAGACATCCCAGGAGAGCTTGTGAGCCACCCAGGAGCTGAAGAAGACAGTGTAAGTTCCTGGATAAATATGCATTACATTTTTCTTGTTGATGATATTTAGACAAAATGAAGTTGGTTACATCTGGCTGGGCAAACACTTCTAAACCTTGAGGAGAAGTGGGTGTGTAGAAAGGGACATTGATGGATTGAGAAAGAAAGTCTCAGTAGTATGGGAGATGAGGGAAAGAAAAGGTTAGTTTGATAGTATTTGATGTTAATTTTGAGAATTTAGTATTTCTTAAGAGACTCGTTCTTAGTTGACAAATAGGGGTAGCCAAGGAGATATGAGGAATGGATGTCTGACTTTTATTTTATTTTATTTTATTTTATTTTATTTTATTTTATTTGCATCATTGTGTGCTAGAGACAATAGCACTGATTTTGATGCTCAAGGTTCAGGTAAGTCAGCAGAGTTAGCAGAGTTGCAGAGGGCAGGATGGTGGACTGGAAAGGTCACTTGCAGTAAATAGGTACTAACAGATGACAGGTGAGGTGCTGCTGTGGGAAAGTGTTGAATGATCTGGGCACAAGAGCAGATATAGCCAGGTGACACCTCAGCTCTTAGGCCAGTCTCTACTGCTGCAAAGAGAAAGACACAGCTCAAGAGAGAATAAGTGAACACAGACCCCTGATCTCCATAGGGAGTCTAGGTTGCCCCAGGCCTCCTTTCTCACCTCTGCAGAGAAGTGGCTTTTCCTTCATATATGTTTCCACTGTGGCTGCCAAGACCCTTGGTGAGACCTACTGCTGGAGCTCAGTTCACATGATACAATGTACAATATTAGGCAAAGTCACACAATAACAAGTTTTTTCCCATATGTGGAATCTAGCCAATAATATATGTATTTACACAAACAAACATATGGGTAGATAATAACATGAAAAAAGATGATAATAAAGGAGAATTTAAGGGGACAGTGGTAGACTGAATAGATATGATTAATGAAAGAGAACATGAGGCTGAATGTTTTTTTAGTTCTAATTCTGTCATGGAAATTTTGGTTTGGATGGTGGATAACCACAAAAATATATTTGATACAAAAAGTGGAAAATAGAATATGAAATTTCACAGCTTTTTGAAAATGCCTTCTGCAACTATATAGAACTTTGTTTCGTTTATAGCATATCAAATAAAGAAAGCGAGCTCCTTCTCTTCCACAAGTGATTCATTTGTGTGAGCAGGTATGTAGAGTTGTAATCTACCTAGCCTTTCCATTTGTTATTCAGGTGGTTGCCACCCCAAAAGAGGTGCTTTCGGGTGATTTAGCTTCTTCTATAAATTTTTAGCTTTCCAAAGAACCAGGAGTGTAGTTTGTGGACCAAGCAAAGTTCCTATTGCTCCCTCTGGCCTTCCTGTATCTCAGAACTAAAGAGAGTTGGTGCATCTTCCCTAGACAGCAGCAGCCACTTCCATCTTCTGGGCTGTCGCAGGATGCTGCATTGTGCCTCTTCATTCCTCTATATATTGACAGCAACCTCCCTCCTCCTCTGTGGTGAGCCTGGCTGAGGAAGTGACCCCACCTCTGACAGGTTTCCCACTACATAGCACCCTTCATAGTACTGACTCGATATAATTTCCCCCTCAAGCCAAAACAATTCTGCAGAACATCTTAGAATACATTCAACACATATTTTATCAGAGTAGGCAATGCAGGGAAGGGCCTTCTTTTATGTAGTACTGTCTCTCTAAAATGTGCCCTACCACTGACTTGAAATACAGTGCATATTTTCTTAATCCCCATCTTTAGCCTTAGTTCCTTCTCTCCACAGCTTGATTCACAGATAAGTTATCTACCCACTCAGTCTTTAGTTTTACAGTATTTCTTCTCCTCTACACTGTTCATTTCTTTTTTCCTACTCCTGCCATCTTTCTTATCTGCAGCTCTACTGTCTTTTTACTCAAGCTACAATACCTTCTACAGTTGCCCACCTCAGAATAGGGCTCCATTCTAAACCGTCTGATTTATTCCCTGAGAGAATCAAACGATGCATGAGAATCATTTCATGAGCCCAATTGGTGGTGAAGACACCCAGATTTCGCTTCCTAAGTCCAATGGACTGATTATTTCTGGGTAGCCCTTCTTATCTGTCCCTGGGATTCTAAGTGCAGGCTAGCTCCATACACTTATCCCTGTTCCTGGAGATGTATGTTCCTTTTATTTCAGACTGGGTCTGACTGAGAAGTGGGAAGATTACACATGGAAAGAATGTAGGCTCCACCTAGTGGCAGGACAGAAAAACCTAACTGTGAAGGGAAAACAGAAGAAAAGCTGGGGAGCACTAGGCAGGTGCTTGTCCATATCAGTCCCCAATGCAGCTATGTCCTGCCATCTGGGGTGTGACTGCTAGGTCCCCTTCCTGGCAACAGTGACACCATTTGGGAAGTCACAGCGCCCTATCAGGAGTCTACGTGTAGTATGAATTGTTCCTTAATATAATTTTGTAAATGTCAATTAAGGCTGTGGGCAACCCCGTTTACTTTTGTATAGAGAAACAGTCCTGATTTGAGAGGCACACTATTCTTAGTTCTAGAAGATTGGTGACTATAATGGTAGACATTTCCAAGTAAGAATTTGATAGTGGATTGGAGTTAAGAGTGGGTTTTAGCAGTTAAGAGTGCTTACTGTTCCTGCAGAGGAGGTAAGTTTGATTCCCAGCACACATGCCAGATAGCTCAGATCTGTTGGAGCTCACCAAGGTTTCCTAGTGGCTTTACCCAGCAGGACAGCTTAAGAGGTTGATTGGACCACGGGCCTGAGTACTAATTGTTTGTAAAGGTCTACACTTGGCTTTATCTAGCAAAGGGAAGTCTTTTGCCCCTCCCCTTGGCATTGTTATAAAAACCCATTAGAATAAAGTTCTGCACCAGTGGATAAGGATCCAGGCCCACCTGAGGCTATCCTGCATTTCTCTCTGTTTCTCTCCCCTCTTTATTTCTAAGTCTCTTGTCCCTCATTCCTCAACAACCCCTGGGGTAAATAAATGTGGGAGCTGGTCTCCCACACAGATCCTTCTCTAATCCCAGCTCTAGGGGAACAGATGGCCTTTTCTAGCCTCCTCAGGTACCTACACACATTTGCAAGCACATGTACACACACACATACATACACACACACACACACACACACACACACACATATTTGTAAAGAAAAGTCTCAAAAGAATCAAGTATAAAGTGTAGCTTCAATATAAATGCCAAAAAAATGTAAGAGGTATTTGTGGGAGTCAAAGATTTAGAAGAAAAAAATGATTCCTGCAATTAGCAAAAATTAAACTGAAAATTTGGTCTACAACACTGAACAAAGGAAATAAAAACAATTCTTTTTCTCACTCCTAAATTGTGAATAGATGCAAATATAATACCTTTGCATTTAAAAAATATTTTGTCATTTTTGGTTTATAGTCCTAAGATATACATTTGCTAATTCTATTATACACATACACATTGTATAAAACCCACCTTAGCTTCTGATTAAATGTTTTGTGCATACAAAATTTGAAAATGAGTCTTAAGACTAAGACTTAAATGTGCGGGCAGCAGTGGCACACACCTTTGATCCCAGAACTTGGGGGGCAGAGCCAGGCCGATCTCTATGAGTTTGAGTCCAGCCTTGTCTACAGAGCGAGATCCAGGACAGGCACCAAAACTACACAGAAAAACTCTGTCTCAAAAAAAAAGACAAAGACTTAAATCAAGACTATATAATTGAGGTTTGTGAGCACAGAAACTTCTGCAATGTGCACAAAATTCAGAAAATAATGAGAAACATAGTCACATAAGAAATAGCACTTATGTATGTTATAGATGAAGAAAACTTCCTCAATTACAAATCTGTTCATGAGTAACAAAATGGTATTATTGACAGCCAGGATCTGGATTCTGCAGGTATCTCTGATATCCCTACCAGCTGTCTATAACACACCCAAAGCACCATGGGACAGAAAAATAATCTCCTTCCTGTATGTCTGAACAGGACATGGAAAAAATATTGAATGACCTGAGATTCTGCATATTGAAGAAAAAGTCATGGCAGCATCAATCCAGTACAATGTCAAAGCAAGAAAGAGTAGCTTCCTGTGTAGTTCTTACGTGATACTGGCAATTTTGCCATGCTTCATCTTTGAAAGACCATGTTCATGGTAGACTTAAGTGGCATTCAGTACTGTGGCATGCTGTCCAGTAACTTCACATTTTCTCCAATAGTTTCTCAAATACCTGATACTAAAAACTCAAAGTTTCTGCCATTAATAGGCACATCAGATACATGGAACAGATATTGTAATTCTTCTCAGCCCAAAGTATAGGGATGTCATGCTAAAGAGAATATAATTCTGTAACCTCATCCCTCTTAGTGGTTACAGTGAAAAAGTATCACGTTAATATAGAATATAGTTGGTAATGTTTTGATTAAGTATTTTCTTCTGTGCTCATTATTCGGGTAGTCTTGTATTGTAGTAGCATGGTAGTGATCTTTTGGATTAGAATTTCATATATTTCCTTAAGGAAGAAAATTATTAAGGTTACTTCATACAAGGATTATACTTTGATTCACACATCCTATATATGACTGATACACACACATAGTCAATATCAATATATAGATTGACGACCACCTGCTCTCTACATATTAGGTCTAATGTAAGTGTGAAAACATACCTGCTTAAATCTTCAACTTCATTCTAAGAGAATCCCTTGTCTAACACTTAAGGATTTGTAGCATTGGGAGAACCTAGCAATAAAGAAGAAGATATCAAATTGTATATGCTGAGACTAGGTTGTTGACATGGAAAACATTTAATTTCTGAGTCTGTTCAATTTCTGAGACTAAGTAGGTACTGTCCTAGATATTATTTGGTTGGTTGACATATTCCTCCTGGACAATGACACCACAGGGATAAACGAGGAAGTATAAAGCAGAGTTAAGTTCACTACTCATGTGGCCAACGGGACTGAGGTTCAGGAAGTAGATCACAGGGAAGCTCTTGGGTAATACTCCTCAAAAACATTACAACCTGTGCAAGTGTGTGGAAGGCAGTAGTGATTTATAAATGACTTGATCTTGTAAACAACGCTGTCCTCTCAAGGTCAGCCAATCATTGATCCCCAGTTGATATAAGTATGTCATTCAGAAGTATTTGGGGATGAAACTATTTCTTCCAGGAAAGGAATTGAAGCAGGATTAAAGAACATGGGTAGGCAAGGAAAGTATAATCAGGCTTCCTGAGACTGTCACTTCTTATTCCCAGGAAACTCTTCAAGGGGAAAGAGCTAGATGAGCAAAACACAATTAACAGGGGAAAGGGGCACTCAGGGACCCTGTAAAACCCCTAAATCTGCTTCTATTTAAGAGACTCCTGGTCTTTTCCCATCCTGAATGAATAAAGCTATTACTTTCCCCTTCTCCAAAACTTGGTCTATTGTCCCTAGCCATCCACTTCTTTGTCCATTCACTCAATTCTTTTCCCACTCATTCAATTTTTTTGTCCATGCCAGATAATGACCTTTGCAATTCCATAAAAAATATCCAGCACCTCAGTAACTACCTTTGAGTCTCTTATGTAGGATTGGAGATGACCTCTTCTCAAGGTACTATACCTGACTGAAAACTATAGAAAAGGTTGTGTAAATAACCATGACCCATGTGGCACTCCAAGGTCCCTTTTCACAATTGTAGACAATCTTCTACAATTACCTGGTAGGGAACTCAGTCAGCCCACACTCCACTGGGAATATGATGAGTAGGGACTTGGGCTCTGATTCAGCAAGGTAAACGGTGATTTCAATCTCAAGAACAAGGGCAAAGACTTGAGGTGCCATTCTTCAATCAAGAGACTTGGTAAGCAGGACCTCACTGAACTGAAAAGTTTACAGAGAAAAAAAGTATCAAACAGATTCCATTCTCAATACACCTGGGAGAGGTCCACAGTGAAGCTTACTCTTGGTTGGTTACTCCCTTAACCCTCTTATCCCTCATCAGGCTCTTGGCTCTTTGACATGTGAGTAGCTGAATGGAGGCACTTGGAAGAGGGGGTAGGAAAGATAATAGCAACAACCTGGCTTTGGAGTTGTAGGTGGGGCTCAGCATTAAAAGGAAACAAACACAATAACCTGGATTCCATCCTTACCACTGCAACAGTCAGGCAAAGGAAGAAAAAGAGAGGACCCTCTGTCTAACATCATAGTTTTCCCAGCTCCAGTAACAGCTAGATGCAGAGATGGAACAACATGCTTGTCTGGAAGGCTGGAGCTAAGGGCAGTAATGCCTGCTCTTACTACCTACTATCTCTAAGTCTGATTTTCTCTCCTCTTTTTTCCTTGCTGTCTGCTTCCCTTTCTATCTCTTTTGAGCACTGAGTATTCCTGCTTTTTTAATGAGTCATGGGAAACTTTGCCTACAGAGCATGTTTTGAGCATTGCACATTACACAGGCAATATAAGATTAGAAAATCAGTAAGGTCATGGGATATTAAAAATGGATACATATTATGCAATCATTTGCTGGCTTGTTCTCAGCTCAACTTCCATCTTATAGAATTCAGGACAGTCGGTCTAAAGAATGGTGACACTCAAAGTGGTCTTTCCACATCAATTAATTAAGATAATTCCTCAGGTCCATCGAAAAGTAGACATTCTCCACATTGAGACTCTCTTCTTAGGAGATACAATGTTGTCAACTAAAGCTTGTCATCACAACATTATTATCATAAAATATGTTGAAATAAAACATTTTGTAGCTTTAGACAATAGCTTTTATGACATTCTCTCTAGTAACAGAACATGTACTCTGAGCCTAGGGAGATTTAGCCACATGTAAGAGGACAACAGTTATAAGACTATACCAGGTGGTTTGTGTTCTACTTCCCCATCAGCATGTGTCAGTGTGACTCTGGCTACTGTACAACAGAGCACAATAATACACAGCCTCATCCTCAGGCTGTGCCCCTGTGATGGTGAGGGCAGCCTTGTCTCCAAGCACAGAGCCTGTGAATCGGGCAGGAACACCTGGGCCTCTGTAGTTGGTGCCACCTATCAGACCAGTGTGTACCTGGTAAGATTTTTCTTGGACCCAGTTGGCATAGTTACTTGTCGTAACAGCCCCAGTACTTGAGCCACAGGTGAGTATTACTGTCCCTCCAGGAGATGTGGTGAGTGAAGATTCCTGAGTCACAACAGACTGTGAAATGGCTCCTGCAAACAGGTGAAAAAACCAATGGTCAGTAGCAATCAGAGACAAGATGTGCACCATTACATACCACCCTGGCCTGAAGACCCTGACTGTGCAGTGAGCCAGAAGTGTGATCCAAACAGAAGTCTAGGCCATGACTCTCAGTTCAGGTCTGTTCTTTTCAAGATTGCTCAGCACAAGACTGTGTCAGAGTCCCTACTACATATAACTCTAACATGGAAATTTTGCATTATCAAATGGATCCTCTTCATGATATTATACTGTCAGATAAAGGTTATTGAGTTGACACAAGTTATGATTGAATATTTTAAAGAATATTCAATTACTGTTCAGCTGCCTTTGCTTTTCCAGAGACAAAAGTGTCTTCTGTCTAGTGTCCTAGAGGGGCATCAGCAGTGCAAGCCATGCTCCACCAAGTCTTACCCTACTGACAGTGAGAATCATTGGAAGATGCAGGACAATGTAAACGAGTGAATAAGGAGAAAGAGGCAAAGTAATTTAAAGAGCTCAGTTAGCAAGGTAAGGATGGGAACATGACTTGAACTTCAATAGTTTCTTCATCACACTTTTCACCTCATGCAAGATGATTGTGTATAGTATAATGAGTCTAAATCTGCAATATCAACTCACCATGATGCCTCATTACACAAGCACATGTAAGAATTTGTGAATGGAATGACAAGAGTGGAAGGGGCAGGGCTTTAATTCAAATGGATCTCTGAGCACTGCTGGAGGTAGGAAGTATTTCAAAAGCAGTCCGTTTTACAGTTAGCATCACTTTCTTATATGGCTTATCATTCTGCTCAAGTGTGCTAATTCATTAACACATAGGATTATTAATGCAAGGTGGAATTATTCATGGTTCAGATAACCCAAGTGTGTGTAAAGTAACAAAGAAACTGCGTCTTATTTACATAAAGATGCCCTGTACAGAAACTAGGAAGGATCGAGTGCATGTCCTCACCAACATATAACTGTGTTTTTAAATAATCTTGTCAGGTATTTGAAGATTGTTATTTCAGAATTTAAGTGCTTGTTTTTGATAAGATGGGATGCAGTTTCCAGCAACAAAGCATATAACTAGATCTATGCTTCATCAGATGAATATAGAGGTATAAATATAGGGTGAAAGAGAAAATCTAAATTTTCATTTGTTAAATAATAAAAAAGAGCCAATCCAAAGTTTCATTTGTTAAATAATAATAAATATATATATAAACCTATGCATGTATATACTATATGTGTTAATATACTAAAAAATAAGTGTTTATATAAATTATGTGTGTGTATACACACATGCCAAACTTTGTATCTAACATAGGGATATGTTTTATAAAAATTCCAGCTCAATAAATTTATTTTAAATATGTTACAATTATGTAATTTTTAAAATGATATTAAAAACAAGTTCATATTAGAAACTCTTCCCAAAAGATTATTGATTGAAGCTGGGTGGTGGTGACCCACACCTTTAATCCCAGCACTCGGGAAGCAGAAGCAGGTGGATTTCTGTGAGTTTGAGGCCAGCCTGGTCTACAGAGCAAGTTCCAGGACAGGCTCCAAAACTACATTGAGAAACTCTGTCTCCAAAAAAAAAAAAATTAATGTTTGAAATATGGTTGTCCAAACAGGATAATGATGCAAATCTCTTACCTTTTGTTTTGGGATCCACACAATATATAAATTATTCAATATTTGGAATCAGGATCTGCATCCCCAGGCTGGCAAGAATTGACTGTTCAACAGGGTAACAGATAAAGGTGCTCTGCCCATGAACCACAGCTAACTTGTTAACAGATCAATGAAAATCAGATGTGGAGTAGAAAATCGGAGTCAAATCTAGAAGGAAAATGGCTACTGGGTGTATCAACAGGAGAGGACTGAGTGTGGAGAAACATGGGGATGACAGAGCTTCCAGAACTCAGTGATTTGAGAGTCAGATTTGTCTTGGTGTGGACACAGATAGGTGCCGACCCCATCCAAAATCCAGTATTCACAAGATAGAAAAATAGTACCTCTAACCACCCATTGATACAGGAATAATTCTATTACCAGGTGTCTGAGTAGGTGCAGTAGTTTCTATGAAAGGGGCTATACCTGAGCAGTGAGGAGGTGGGAGGGTAGTGACTGCATGCTGCAGGTCTCAGGGCCTGGCCTGGCTTGAGACACATGGACACAGATGCGGTAGTGGTGACAGGGTTAGAGACAGTGCTGAGCTTGACAGCAAAGGAAAGGGGACATCTCATGTATCCCTGGGGCTTGAAGGAATACAGTGAGGCCTCTGCTTGGTGACTCATCATGCCTGGCTTCTGCTGGTCGTGTTAACAATGCTGACCATAGTAGACACTCATGTTAATGACTTCAGACAAAATGACATGTGCCCCTGGACTGAATATCAAGTCTCCCTGTGCCTTCTTAGGACTCTCTAGTGTATATTTTGTTATAGAACAAGATTTTTATTAGTTTTTACTTGGTTATGGACATTTTAATATCTTAATGCCACCTAGGAAGTATGCCAGTGAAGGACACTTAAAAGATATAGGGCATATGAATATTGTGGGGATTTATTAAGGCAACTCCACAGAGTAAAAAGGAGGTTTATTTGGGGGTAACTTACAGCCAGTAAAGGGGTTGGATTACAGGATCCAGGAGAGGTAGAGAGCAGTCCAGCGAGGTTCTCTGGAGAATTTTGCTTGATCTACTATCCAGCATCCAGGATCACCAGGAACCAAGAGAGCCAGCACATCTGGACCAGGGATCATCAGGGCTCTCATCTTGGCCCCATCCCAGGGGCAGGTCATAGACAGGCGTGGCAGTTACCAGAAGCCTCACTAGGGGTAGTACTTCCAGGTCAGAGCTGGAACAGCTACTCACTACATATGAATCCATGTTTTTCCATCTCTTTAAATTAACTGAAACATTTTAATGAATATATGTTCCATTAAGATGAGTTTGAGGCTTGAATGGCTGAGATAAAAAAAACACTGAAAACAGCTTATGTTGGAGAGGATGTGGAGCAGGGGGAACACTCCTCCACTGTTAGTGGGAATGCAAACTTGTACAACAACTTTGGAAATTAATATGGTACTTTCTTAGAAAATTGGGAATCAATCTCCCTCAAGACTCAGCTATACCACTCTTGGGCATATACCCAACGATTGCTCAATCATACCACAAGGACACATGCTCAACAATGTTCATAGCAGCATTATTTGTAATAGCAGAACCTAGAAACAACCTAGATGCCCTTCAACTGAAGAATGGATAAATAAAATGTGGTACATATACACATGCAGTACTACTCAGCAGAGAAAAACAATGACATCATGAGGTTTGCAGGCAAATGTATGGAACTAGAAAAAAATCATCCTGAGTGAAGAAACCCAGACTCAGAAAGACAAACATGGTATGTACTCACTCATAAGTGGATACTAGATGTAAAGCAAAGGATAACCAGACTGCAACTCGCAATTCCGGGGAGGCTACATAGTAAAGAAGACCCTAAGAAAGACACATGGATCAATGACAGAGAAATGAATGAGATCTACTTGAGCAAACTGGACCTGTGGGCAGTAATGGAGGGCAAGGATCTGGGGAAAGAGAGCTTAGGGGAGCAGGATGTCCTAGCTGGATCAGCAACAGAGTGGGAGAACAAGGAAACAGACACCACAATAAATGAAGACCCCATGGGAATAGGAAGAAGCAAAGTGCTAGAACGGTCCCCAGAAATCCACAAAGATATCTGCACAATAGACTACTGGCAATGGTTGAGAGAAAGCCCGAGCTGAACTACTCTGGTGATCGGATGGCTGAACACCCTAACTGTCATGATAGGACTCTCATCCAGTGACTGATGAGAAGCAGATGCAGAGATCCACAGCCAAGCCCCAGGTGGAGCTCCAGGAGTCCAATCGGTGAGAGAGAGGAGGGATTATATGAGCAAAAGGTATTGAGACCATGATTGGAAAAAGCACAGAAACAAATAGCCAAACTAGTGGAAATATGAATTGTGAACCAATTGCTGAGAAGCCTCCATGGAACTTGATCAGGCCCTCTGGATAAGTGAGACAGTTGATTTGCTTGAACTGTTTAGGAGTCCCCCAGGAAATGGGACTGGGACCTGTCCTTGGTGCATGAGCTGGCTTTTTGGAACCTAGGGCCTATGCTGAGACATTTTGCTCAGCCTTGGTATAGGGAAGAGGGGACTGGACATGCCTCAACTGAACCTACAGGCTGAGTTGAATCCCCAGGGGAGACCTTGCCTTGGAGGAGGTGGGAATAGGGGGTGGATTGTGGGGGAAGGCTGGGTGGTGGGAGGAAGGAGGACAGGGGAATCCATGGATGATATTTAAAATTAAATTAATTATAAAATAAAAATAAAATAAAAAAGATGAGTTTGAGAATAGTGATAATCAACTTCATCCACAGGCTGCATTCTAAGAATGACCAAGTACCCTTATAATATCTGAGAAATCTTTGGACACAAACAAGTCACTGTTTCCCAAAAGCCCCAAGATAAATTCAGGTCAGTGTGGTCCTGCAGGAGATTTCAGTTGGGTCTTGGATTCTCCAGGAAGCAGAGAAGCAGAGTTCCCACACTGCAGCCACTGCTCTGGCTGCAGGGGAGTGTGGCAGATGCTCCAGAGGATACACTGTGAGGGCAGCTGAGTCAGCACAGCTTAGCAGAGGGACCCTGCAAACAGTATGAGAATACATGCAGCAGAGACCAGAGTAGATGCTCCCATGGATTGCTGGACAAGGCTGAGTGGGAATTGAGACCTGCTGATGCACATTCCTACCTGTGACCTGAGGGAAGAGCAGGAGGAAGGGCACAGTCCCCTCATGAGGGACACAGCTCCTGAGCCTTACCATGGGCAGCCCTGCCTCAGGTCTCATTGTATCCCCTCCTCATTCCACACACAGAGCCTTTCCTGCCACTGTGTTTTCATCCATGATGGCCTCTGTTCCTCCCTCAGCCTAAGTGCTGATGCTCAGCTCACACACACTTAGGAGGATGGAGGGTTATTTATTCACTGGGGACCCCAGAGGAGGAGGTGCCTGCTGAGCACAGTGAAGGTCTGCTTCCAGGCTGGAGAATATGCAGTGACTTATTCCTAATCAGTGAGCCAATGGTATCTCCTCAATGCCAAGGGTTTTTTTGTTTGTTTGTTTTTGTTTTTGTTTTTGTTTTTTGAGTAAAAGGTCCTTAGTTTCCTGTAAACAGACTATCCCATAGTGCCCCCTGCAGGTAACAAGTCCCACAGTCACTGTGGCCAAGAGTCTATGTTCATTTCGCAGCTCACCTGATCTCTTAATCTATTGAAACATCCATAGACTAATTTCTAAATTCTGTGATTTTGACATGCTGTGTTTTATCTGTGTCTTCTCAGCACAAGACTGCTGTTCTCTGTGAGCTCTTTCTGCTGTGGATTATGTAAACATGAGCTGTTAACAGCCTTCCACCACCTGGTCCTCAGCTCTCAGAGCAGTTACACTGTGAGAGGCCTATCCAGGGAGGCCCTGTGCTCTGTGCTGTGGATTTGCCCCTGGGAGGAAGCAGCTGCTGTAACACTGTAATGGGCCAGTGAGCAACTGTACAGGGTCCAGTGAATTTGAACACTTGAGTTCTGAGACTTCTGAAAAGGGTCATAGTACATTCTAGTGGCTTCATTATTCTCAGATTTGGGGTATGTCATTCATTGAACCACTGTTTACTTATTTTATCAGGCAGCTGTACATTTGTTTCCCAAGCTAACTCATAATCATCACCTTCCTTTTTTAAATTGTTTTGGTTTATAGGTATTTCTCTCATTTTTGAGAAATTATTCCTAAATTTTTAGATTGAGAATTTTATCTACCCTTAAAAGAACCCCAACTTAATGGGACAATTTACATGTGGTTCTTTAGTCAAAGACTGTTTCAGTACACAGACAAAGACATTCATCATATCCTCATCTAGTGATAATAATTGGAATCAGCTGTAATTTGCAATCAAAATAATGAGGCAAGTGCCCCTGTAGTGATACATTTCCTCAGCTAAGTTCATTCCCATGGTGTGTGTGTGTGTGTGTGTGTGTGTGTGTGTGTGTGTGTGTGCTATGAAGGGGAATATATTCTCCAATATTTTTAAATTGCTATATGTTTGTCATTGACTATAGAAAGGTTATTTGATTTTGTGTTTATTTTTAATCCTTCCACTTTGCTTAAATTTTCAGCTCTGGGGTGTTCAGGGTTCCTTATATCAAGAATCATCAAATGCAAATAGGGATACCTTAACTTCTTCTCCCATTTCTAGCCCTCTTATATGTTCTCCTGTCTTACTGCTTTAGCTGAGACTTTAAGCACTAACCTGAATAGTGTGGGTTTGTAGAGACCCTTTTATCCTTCTTGATCTTAGTGGGAATGGTTTGCATTTTCACCCATTTAACATGATTTTAGGAGTTGACTTTAGGAGTTTTTGTTTGTTATGTTGAAGTATACTCCTTTCATCCCTAGCATCTCTAGATCTTTCTGAAATCTGTAATGTTTTTCCTGACTTAATATGTAACAGGTCTGAGAACTAATGACATGAGCTAATTACTTAACCATGGGAAGGACATGAGCACATTAGAATAAAAGGATCCCTTTCAACTAATTGTTTCCACTATGCCATGAAGTTAGTGAACAGACAACCCCACCACAGAATGAGAGAAAAATTTGCCCGTTATATGTGTCAGAAGAACAGTGTCTAGAATATATGAAAAGGGAAAATTAAACACCAAGGAGACAAATATGCCAATTAAAAATGTGTCATTGGATGAGCAGAAGGTTCTCAAAAGCAGAAATACAAATTGTTAGTGAATACCTTTTTAAAAATTTCAACATATCTAGCCATCAGGAAAATGCTTATTAAAACCAACCTAAGATTTCATTTCACTCTTGTTAGAATGTCAGTCATCAGGAATAGAAATAACAGCAAACATTGCTATGGAGATACTGAAAGAAAAAGGTCTATATGCTTTTATTAGGAGTGCAAGAACACATGGATACTATAGAGATCAGTTCTGAAAAATGCAAAATAAAAAATTCTACCCTGTATCCTGGCTGTACTATTCATGGATATACTCAAAAGACTTTATAGCTTACTAAAAAGATGCTTGTGTTGTCCCTTTAATTCTTGCTTCCCTCTAAGCCACAGCTCTCCAAATCAGCAACTGCAACTCCACTGCTACCAGCAGTGGTGAGGCCACGGAGCTGTGTGCAGCTGGAGGGAATTCTCTTACCTCGGGCTCCAACTCTTGCAAAGCTACACCAGAAACTTAACTAAAACTCTGTCCCTCCAAGTAACTAAGATTCAAAGGTTAAAGTGGAATTCTGCTCTTCAGAGAGGCTGAATAGCAAGTACCTCACCTGCTCTCCTTGCTCTCATCCTCCAAAAAGCCCTCCTCCTTCTCCTCACCCCTCCTTATAAACCATTTTTCACCTGGCTCCTCCCTACCACTTCCTACCAGCTAGTTACACTCAGTCTTCTGACTGAAGGTGAACTTTATTTAATCAAACACATCTTTCCATCTGAAAGGATAAATGGCACAGGTTGTTTGGTGAAGAGTCATGGGCCATGGCTACCAGAGTTAGAATGGACTTTATTGGAATGAAGAGGAGATAGGATGGAGAAGTCAGGCCTGGCAGAGAGGAAACAGAGTGAGAGACGCAGAGAGAGAGAGACCAGGGAAATATGGCACTGCCTTATAAAGGCCAGGATGCACCTGCACACACAGGCTCCAGTGCAGAGGTCACGCAGTCACATCAGTGTGACTATGTGACTGCTTAACCATGGGGATGGGTCACGCAGGATGTATGACCTGGAAATGACTAGGCAGAGATGACTAAGTGTCCCACTGGGCATGGACGACCATGGGGTGTGATTGGAATTCCTATCACCATCCTTAAATAAATGTTTCAGACCCTCTGAGACTGCAACTGTTCCCTGAGACAGAGCCTGCCAGCACCCGACTAGACTAAGAGGTGAGTCTTTATCCTCATACCCCAACACCACAGCCCCTAGCCTTTGGGCCCAGGGGCACAACCCTGTGCCCCTACACCACCACCCATTGCAGTTCCAGTTTCAAGCCAGTTGGCAGCCAGACCTCCTGCAGACAGGTCAGACTACCACCATCCACCATCAGACCCTGTAACCCAAGCCTCACCTCCACCAAATCCCACCCACCCTCCCAGACTGCAACTGTTCCATGAGACAGAGCCTGCCAGCACCCAACTGGACTAAAAGGCCAGTTGGCAGCCAGACCTCCTGCAGACAGGTCAGACTACCACCATCTACCACATGGTAAGACTACAGCTACTCTCAGACAGAGCCCACTAGAAACAGTTGGACTAAGAGCTGCTCCCTAAGGAAAAAAGTCCATCAGCATCGACTAGACCAAGAGCTCCCATTGATCAAGAGTATCAATCAGACCAAGAGAGAGTCCCTCAGACACAGACACCACTTATACCAAGTGGAGAAAGAGATGGGTAGACGCCAGTGCAAAAATACAGTCAACAACATAAAAACCAATATGTCTCCATCAGAACCTACATCAGCAAGACCTGAACATCCCAACACAGAAGAAACCGAAGATATCTACCATAAAAATGACTTTAAGAAGATATTAGAGATCATAAAAGAGGAAATGAAAAATTCCCTTAAAGAAATTTGAG
>NW_023504912.1:0-19152 GCF_004664715.2 Peromyscus leucopus | reverse complement strand
AGTTCCAGGACCAGCCAGGACTACACAGAGAAACCTTGTCTTGAAAAACCAAAGCAAAGAAAAAGAAAAATCTGACAATTTGGAGC
Organism: Peromyscus leucopus; assembly: GCF_004664715.2. Lineage (NCBI taxonomy): Eukaryota > Metazoa > Chordata > Mammalia > Rodentia > Cricetidae > Peromyscus > Peromyscus leucopus. The sequence continues at coordinate 19,066 of NW_023504912.1, read as the reverse complement.
CTTTTTAAACTTTCTTTTTTTTAATATTTTTATTTTATTTTTTGAGGTTATAATTATATCATTTTCTCCTTCCCTGTATGAAGCTCTTAGGTCAAAAGCCACAATTCTAGTGGCAAGAAAAGTACTACATTGTATCAGAACATTACCAATGTCCAGTGATACTCCAGTTTTTCTTTTCTCTGAGAACAAGTTTAATAGTATGATACCTTGCTGATGTATAATTTCTTGTTTCTTTTCAGCCCCCATGATGTACTGGCTACGCTTTTAAACAACCTCAAAGTTCAGGAAAAGGCAGAACAGAGTGTGCACTACTGTAGCCATTGCCATTGTTGCAGAGACGTGCTCCCCCTTCACAGTACTCCCTGCTTTAATGAACGAATACAGAGTTCCTGAACTCAATGTTCAGAATGGAGTGTTTAAAATCGCTCTCCTTCTTGTTTGAGTATATTGGTGAAATGGGAAAAGACTACATCTATGCTGTAACGCCTTTACTTGAGGATGCGTTAATGGGATAGGTGAGTGACTAAAACTAAATGTAGAAAGATAATTAACAATATGCTTCATGTTAGACTTTACTAAGATAACTTTTAAATGACCTATTTGTTGTATTGTTAGGGAAGAAACATTACTGTGATGGATTATTTCCCATAATAAGTATAATTTCTTACTTTAATATTTGCTGTAGTGAGTTAGTCTCATTTCATATGTGTTAAGCTAAAATACATTTTGAGGCACTTTTTAAAAACAATTAGGGGGAATAAAAGATGAACACGAGTTAATCTGTATGGCAGTGAAACCTGTAGTTTTGTTTTTGAGACAGTGTCTCAGGTCACCCAGGGTAGCTGAACATGACCTTAAACTTATTTCCTCACTTCCTCTACCTCCAGAGTGTTGGAATTGTAGACATGTACCACCAGGCTTGCTTTTATGGGGCTTCATACATGCTTTGTAAGCCAGCGCTCCACCAGAGCATAGTCTTCCCCTTGCAGGCCCCAGTGTTCAGATGGCAGCTGTTAGTTCAGTACTGCTTGTGAATTACTTGGTAAGAGTCTTGCCATTTTACTGTAGGTTGAGGTACAGAATTAATTGTACCCGACAAGATTTCTAAGGAAAGCGTAGGAAGGTTCAAGTAGTTACTTTTATGTACAGCTTAAATTACTAAACTGGCCACGTTGTGCCTCCAACCTCTACTACAGAGGCTGATGCAGGAGGATTGAAAATTCCATGCCAACCTGCACAATATATTAAGACTGCCCTGTCTCAAAACAAAATTGTGAAAATTGGGTAGGGTTGTAGTGTTCCTTTCATGCATGAGGTCCTGGATTCAGTCCTCAGTGTATCAAAAGTCACTCAGTAACCTTCATAAGGTCAACTTAAACTGACTAGTGTGGTACCAGAAAGTATAGATGTAATTATGAAGACACATTAGTAATTTCAATTTGTTCCAGGACCAAACAAAATAGCGGTAAATGACCTTGTTTCTCTCTCTCATTGCTTCTTCATGAGGCATGCCTGAACATTGAAATGTGTGATTTGAGGTTAAAAGTTGTGTTCTAATTAGAGGAATTTTGTGAAAGTAAACATGACTTGTCTCTTCATATATTGATTACAAATAAAACTGATAGTAAAAAATTGAAAAGTTTGGCAGAACTTTCTGGTTTGGGGGTTGTTCATAGGAAAAACACTTGAATATTGCACTGCAAAATAAATTTGAATTCTATATTCTCAGTTAATATATCAAAATTCATTTTAGAACATTGCAGATTGCTCTGTCAGTTGTACATATTGTAATTTTCATGTATCAATAATTTCTTATGCTTTTACATTCTTTTTTTGTGATCTCAAACTCTTAGAAAGTTTTCTTCTTTTTCTTTTTTTTGCTTTGTTTTTCAAGACAGTGCCACTGGTTGTCTCTGGAACTCACTTTGTAGATCAGGCTAGAATCATGCTGAGATTCCGATATCCACTGAATTTGCCTCTGCCTCTGATGTTAGACTAAAGGTGGCAGCACCACCGCCCGGCTAAGGTTTTCATGTTTTAGGTGTAGAGTTCACAGTATTTGTTGCTTCTATATTTATTTCAAAAGTATGCTTTGGGGATGATATGCCTCAAAATACATTGTATATAATTCTCAAGGAATTAATAAAAATTAAAGAGATTATATTGTAAGTTGAGGTAGGGGTAACTCAGTTGAAAATGACTAAAAGAATTACTCAGTTGGAAAACTTATTGAGAACTTCTGCTTTATTGTGGTAATAATCAGATAAATAAAAGTAACAGTGTTATAGTTAATATTTAATATATATAGTTACTATTCAAAGGGTGATGTTGTTAATAGCTTGGCAAAATGCATTTTTTCATGTACTCAGAATAGGTACAAAATGAATAGCACATTGATTGTTATGAACACAAATTCAGATGAAAGTTCTATATTTGTACGGATTGAAAACCTGATTGGTTTTTCTCCTTATGTTTATTTTGAATGAAAAATTTGAGAGCAACTTTAATTTGATCTATATGCTGGTATGACTTACTATCATATTTAAGGTTACAGAGTTTAAAGAAATTACTTTTTTATGTCAAACGTAATTTAGTTAACAACAATTAAAACACCTACACTACCACTTTATAGTCTGCAGTGAGTGCCCACGTGAAAGCACGCACCTCACCCTTTATATATCCCACCCTATCTCCCGTTACAGGTACTTGTTACAGTATGATTGAGCGTAATACCAATAAACCTCTCCTCTATATACTCCTCCCTATTCACCGCCACTCCCGATAGGTTTTCATAGACAGGCGTGCCTTGCTCATCAGTTGTACTCCAGGCTGTTACGTGAGAGACTTATTCAACAACTCAGCGCACTAAGCTGCCTCTTCTTAAGGGCACTACTGTCGTTATAAGGCATCTACCATTGATTGCCTGGCGTCTGAGGACTCTCTTACTCTGAGAGATGTTTATATGACAAACACCTTGAAAGAATCAGAGATATTTTCACTATAGAGCAAAGGATAGGCATGTTTTTTTCACTATGGAAAAAAAATGGATCTCTCATTCAATGTGATAAGATGAGTCGTCCTGCATCTTTTGGCAGTTGAGCCCTAGTGCGGCCTATGCATTCTCTAGCAATCTCTAACTTTAACTGTAGTACGGATCATCATGTATGGGAATGCCTGTGGGATAATGTGGCAGGCATGTTTGTAGCTTGGATGCCACAAACTGCCTGCAATGCAGTGACCTAATATGCTTAGTTATATTTTCAGAAGACTCAGTCAGGGCTCGCCCACTGTGGTTATCAATTCGTACGGGCATATTATCACTGCAGGAAGCTCATATCTGCTTAAGCAAACTTACTGTTCTCTCTAGTCAGGTTATAGCGCGGAGGGTTAGAGCATCAGAACTTTAGACGGTATCCTCAATATAGCTGGAAGTAAGGCAGTCTTAGACATTCTCTTATGTTTGCAAAAGTAAATGAACATTCCGTGACTTACACGTTTATTGGGGCTGACATAAACCTGATGGAGACATTAATGCTAGGTTGGTCCTGGTATCATGTTTTGTTGATTGAGTGGAGTGCTTACCTCTGGTAAGAGGCGACTACACTTCCTATTGTACATCTACAAGTCCTCACTGCCTCCTAGAGACAAATGGAGCACCAATTTAATTATTTACTTATCGAATCCCAGATTGACTCAATTAAAAAGATCAACTACGCAATATACACATGACCCCTTGACCTCTCCTAACTTTTACAATGCTGGAGAAGCAGCCAAATTGCTGAAACAGTAGCGTGCGCCTCCCAGCTCCTGGTTATGGCACAGACTGGTCAGCGTATTGCCTCAACGCACAATGCTCATAACCCTGTTCTTCTCACGAGAGCGCAATGCTTTGAAGATCACGTCATGAGGACTAGAATTCACGCCTCCTTGTTAGCATCAGCTCTACAATAATGGGGAACAGTGAGAAACATAGGTATATTGCCTGATCATGTGCAGTACGAATATATAGGTGAAGTATGTATGGGCGTAGGCCCTAAATAGAAAATGCATTCTCAATTAGCAGGATCATATCCATACATCCTCGCCCTCTGTGTGTTGTTTATCAAGACTGAGACATAAGAGATTCCTCTATCGTGGTGGTGAGGTCGCCCCTGGTCCCTGTCTTCACACTTTAGTGAACTTCCATTCTACTAGGTAGAAGAAATGGACGACTCACGCGGGCTGGACATCCCAATAAAGCCATACTAGTGCAAACTACAGGACGGTGCAAGATCCTTTAGTGGTCCGTGTGAACGGCATACCAATCAGTGTCTGACCTCTCCCCGTAACTAATTAAAGAACCGTAGATGCCCTCTCCACCAACCTCCACCGCTCTCTCATATAGAACTCATGATCGGCGAGCAGTGGTGATGCTCCCATATAATTTTATAGATATTTAGCTTAATTATAAATTTACTCTCTCTCCCCTAGTGACGATTTCCCAGATCCAGTTTTAGCGTACTGCAACAGTAAGTTGCATGACGTAAATCCGTGCAATTACATGTGCAAGAAATTGAGCTATAACAACTTGGTATCCAATTCAGTTGCCCGCCCCAATGAGAAAGAGATGAATTAGTAGACAAATTGAGCTTCATGATGTACGATGATATGATCCAGTCAAAAGCCGCTATGACGAAAAAGTATGCTGGTAGTAAGTAAAGTTAGTCAAGACCAGTATGTGGATGCAAGGCTGAAATGTTAACTGATATACCAGCCAGTGACGTGCGTCTGGCCAGCTTCTTTTCCAATTTTCCATTGGGTGTAAATTTTGCCTCTAGGAAGCGGTCGATCTCACATTAGCCCCCTTTTAGACGTGCGATACATGGCTCTCACTAAGCCCAAGGTAGATGCGACACTATGTGCTTCGAAGTAGTGAGACCTACTCCGAGCGACAGAGTGTTGAAACTTAGCTTCCATGGCTACGCTGGGGCGAGGAAAAACTGGCTAAGAACTGACTTCATAAATCATGCAGTATCTTGTTGTTAGACATTTCCTAAAATGCCCCTGTGGTGTGTGAAGAGTATAAATGATTTCTCCCAAATAGGCGACGGTGTGTGAAAATCTAAAAAGTAAAATATATATGTGGAGTTGCAAAAAGGTGTAACCAACAATGACAAAACATATATATAATAAAATTATCTCCACGAATGTAAGAGAAAAAAGGGGAGGTAAGTTTAATCGTGTTAGAAATGCGTCTAGGTTGACGAGGTGGAGTCTGTTCTGACCTTGGCATGTTAATTAGCGTGACTAGAGCAGCAAGATAAGACAATTTCGACAGAGACTATATTGTCCCATACCATGATATAGTGCTCGATGTATGAGGCTTTATAAACCCAATTATGATCTCTGCAGTGAAATCGTAACAGTGTCCTCATACGTAGATATGATGGCCATAAACTATGATTCTCCTTTAGTTCGTAGAAGGGTAAGGTTATGAATGATGTATCCAGATATATTGTGTTTATATCTATGATGCGTTTATTTGATCTGGGAACCTATTCAGATAGTTCTCTTTTATGGAATACTGTGTGGTTTGGTGAGATTTAGTGTGGGAGCACTTGCTTGGAAATGAAAGCGTAGCCTAGGAGTCGATAGTAGGAGCGCTTTAGCGACTGCTGGGGTCTTATGTAGGGCATAGACATTGTAAATCTCCTTTAATGTGGGTGTCAGAATGTAAACTAACTAGAATATTGGAAATGCCTCTGCATTGTAGCATGGAGGATTCAATTTACGCTAATATTCTTCCCTCTCTCGAGCAAATGAGGAGGAATGACTAAACGGCTATCACTCTCTGAAAGAGCTATGATAGCCGAAATAGGTTCCAAAGTAATTAGTTCCACCCCACGCTGACATTATAGAATTCGTCTTCTTCACGCTTATCTCTCTCCTCTGCTACCATGACTCTAGTCATTTTTCTGTGAAATAAGAATATAAATATATAAATAAAAAATATACACGACTCTTATTTGTGAAAATGCTCTCGTTTGCATGAAAGAAATGTGACCTGTAAATAACTTTTGAGACACAACCTGATCTTAGTTTGTTATTAGATGATTCTTTCTTGTAGAGTAGTCACAAGGAAGTTTCCAGACTTTGAGTCACCTGTGAAGAGTTACTCATATTCCCACTTAGAACGAGTCACTCTTCGACTTGTCAATGCTCCTTCATCAGCCGCGTGGTCCAGCTCTTAGCTCCCACTTGCACGTTTCGTGAACTCTATATGCAGGAACCTGACCCATCACTTAATTCGATATTATACTGATGCTGCGAGACTGGAAATATTCCAGTCTGATGAATAACTTACTCCTTATGTAAAAACTAATGTTAGTTCAACTTGTATCTTTCGAATAAGCTTATATATTTAATTATGCAATTACTCCTCTTTCCCCCTTTTCCTCCCAAAACATTCCCATATATCTTTTACCTATTTACCCTCCTCTTATAAAGTGTGAGCGCTCTCCCTTCGCTGCTGTATTGATATGTAACAGTGTAGTGCTTACAGTATCCGCTAATCATATTCTGGCCTAGTAATAAATAACTGTTCAATCCCCATAAATAATCATTGCCCCTAGTATCGAAGAAAAAGTTGTTTCCATGGGCGGCTGCAACCATTTTCCACTGGGGAACATGAACCTAATTCTGGCGTGCGGTGTGTCTTACCACGCGCCACTGGAAGAATAGATGCTTAGCTTGTAATAATTAGCTTCCACCACATTCTACCTTGCTAATTTACTCTACCGGCGCTCTCTTCACCAGCTCGCAAGATCAGAGGAGTGTATTGGGAAAATTATACACTCCATAACTTACATTGGCTCCCAGGACGCGCTCATAGCACAGTTACCCAGGGAATCTACAATAGATGGATAAGAACACCTTATATTCGATACAACTTGACTACATCTTGTAATTTGATTGTGCTGTCTAAATACACACTGTTATCACAACCTTAAACTTTGCTTTCGCATCTGTGATGCATATAAACTTGTATAAACATTTTTGCCCAGATCAGTGTAGAGCCTGGTCATAGGAGGGGGTAGAAAATCCAAGCAGATGATTTTAAAATAACTTTTGTTTTGATGTTAAACATAAACGCCAGTTTAGTTCCTAAGAAGTGCCCTCAGTTCTTTGTTTAAGAGTGGAGACAGCCAATGTACATGTGTGGCCTCTATTGCGGTAACATTCTTGGTACATTGTACATGATGAGTGAATCATAATGTTATGTTCATTCAATGTTTGGGATATTCATGTTGGTTGACATAATTATTTTGGAGAGGGAAATTTAGAACACTTTCAGATTACTGCACTTCAGCTATGTAGTAGTCTCTCATAAAGTGCGTCACATGCACATAGTATTAAATTTCTGTACAATTCGAAATTTCTTATGACGCAATCCCCTACCTTCACAGTTTCCCGTGGAGCCTTACTGCAGGAATGTTTTGTAGATAGGGACTGGGATTCCCACAACTTTGTATTTTTTGACTGGTGTGGTTTTCTGTAGTGGTGTCTGTCTGTTGCAAAGTTAAGTTTTTTCAATGAGAGGTGAAGATTACATATATCCTTAACATTTAATTATGATATACAATATGACAGAATCTCCTTTTTAAACCCTATTAATATACAACTGTATTTGTCTTGGTTACTTTTTTCAATGCTATAACCAAATACCTGAGAAGGAACAGTGTAGGAAAGGTAGGGCTTATTTTTAATTACAGTTCAAGATGATGTTGGCCATCATGGTCAGATGTAGTGGGTGGTTGTTAGTCAGAGAATGCCTAACTGTAGTGGGGACAGTGTCTGGTCCCATTGCAGTAGAGGAACATGAAGTGGAGCCAAACAATGGAACCTCAATGCCCACCCCAGACACTCACTTCTTCAAGGGAAGTTCCTAAAGTTCCCACACTGCCAACAAACAGTGCCACCAGTTGGTGATCAACTTGTCAAATATATGAGTCTATAGAGGACAATTTATATTCAAACCACAATAGTATGTTCATATATTTTTCTTATCTATTCTTCTATTGATGGACACATAATTTGCTTTCACCTGTCAGCTATTTTAAATAATGCTGCCATACACTGAGGTATGAAGTAACTCTTTGGAATCTACTTTGAATTATTGTAGATATCCACTGAGAGGTAAAATTGCTCTATCCTGTTGTGAGTATGCCCTTAATTAATAAAACCCCTGCTGTGTCTTTTATTTTATAGCAGTCACACCATTTTTCAACCCCCCTATTGTGTGTGATGATTCAGCCTCTTCATTCCCTAGCCAATCTTGTTATCGTCTGCTCCTTGGTTTCTTCTTCTTCCTCCTCCTCTTCCTTTTCTTTTTTTCTTTCTTTTTTAACAGTGGCCATCATACTGAGTATGTAGTCATCGCTCATTGCATTAGTGTAATGATAATCAACTGTTAGATATCTTTTCATATGCAGTTGGCCATTTTGCCTATTGAGAACTATTCATTCAAGTCCTTTCCTGATTTTAACCTTTGTTGTTAAATTATAGGAGTAGTTTTAGTGTATTCTAGATATGAATCCTGTTTCATTTAATATACTACACTGTGGGTCAATTTCTCACATTGCTGATGGTGTCCTTTGATGTGCAGGCATTTTCAACATTATGCAGTCTAACTTACCTTACTTGGTTACCTATGGCTTTAATGTCATAGCAAAAAAAAATCATTATGAAGTCAAAAGTAGTAAAGGATTTAATATAAAATTAACTTAAAAGAGATTTTTAAATATAGCTTTCAATATTGTATTTATATATTTAGTCGATTTTGAATGTATTTTTATTGCATAAAGTATCTGCCCAAATTCACTTACTTTTGTGATACCTTATTTCCCAGAACCACTTGTTGAAGAATATTACTTTTTTTCTATTTGTGTTTCACCCTTGTTGAAAATTGTTTGACCTTATGTTGTGAGGGCTTCTTCCTGACCTCCTTATTCTATTCTACTGGCAATATTTTATGCTTTGACTTATTGAAACTTTTTTGAAAGTTTTGAAATTAAGAAGTATATGCAAAAGTTATTTATTTGTTTTAAAATTTATTTTTATGAGTGTGTATGTATGTGTGCATGTGCATGCATGTATGTATGTATGTGCATGCAATGTATGTATGCGTGTGCCTGTGAATACTAGTGCTCATGCGCCACAGTGTAAGTATGTAGGACAGAGAACAACTTTGGGGCATTGGTTCTTGCCTTCTACTTTGTCTAGTAGGTTTTGTTTCCACTGTTGTGTAGCAAACTGTAATAACTGGCCATGAAATTTCATGGGAAATTCTGTCTCTATTTTCCATCATGACACAAGAGGGCTAGTATTATAGACACGCACCAATACGTCTAGCTTTTTTATTCCATTCCAGGAATAAAATTCAGACCACCAGGCTCATTAAGCCAATGCTTTTACCTGCTGAGCCATTTTTCTCTGCACAAAAAAAATATTTTGAGATTTTTTTTATAGAAATCATTTAGGGATATCAAAATAAGTATTTAGGAAGCAGTTTGACAATATGATTATTCATCAAAACAAAATAGTAAATTTCCTCACAAGGGTCTGTGAACTCTACAGCAAAAAGCTCTTGACCAGATTTATGGAACCAGCAATGAATTCCAACTGTGGAGATGGTTCCAATCTAATCAGAAATCAATCAGTTGCCCCTATATCAGTCATGCCACTATTGCCCCCAAAGTCTTATCACTGCTTCACCCATTATATATACAACAGGATCCACAGCTGTGTAAGACTACTGACAGTATTTCTCTTCAAGCAGCCTGTGTAACACCTTCTGCCACTATGAAGGATCAGCACTAAGAATGAAACCTTCAGCTTATTTTTTCTATGTCTTATGGTCTAAGTGTGTGATATCTAACAATAGAGCCTTACCATAGATTTCTGTTGGGCAGCCATGAACAATGGTAACATTGGCTTAGAAGCTGCTGATGTAGAAATCTGTAACTGGCCAAAGTACTGAGAACAAGGGTTGTTGAAATGCTTGGCTCTAAATGGGACAGCTTTATCACCACTTCCAAGGTTCAGGGATCATTGTGGAAGAGGGGGCAAGAAAAGTATAAGAGCCATAGGACGGGGAACTCTATAGCAAAAGATGTTTTCTGGACATGATGTAGCCATTGCATTTATGGACTCAGGTGCTTGTGGCTATATGTACAAGACCTGCACATGATTGGGCTTAACCACATTTTTATTATGATGGAAGAAGCCTTGTGTCTTACCACTTGCTCATGATTGTTAGCAACCCTAAGTGTTTTTTTTGGGGAGGGGGGGATTGGCTGGCTTGCCATTTTTCTTCGCTCTTTTGAAAGTCACCATTAAATTACATTGACTTGTAAAATTGAGTTTGCCCTAGATGACTCTCTTTGGAGAATAACCCATAGTTCATTCAACCCATCCGCGATTCATGTTGAAACTAATATAAATTCTCCTAACCCAGGCGATCGGATACAAAGATTTCATGTATTAGAAGGCATGCCTTGCTATTAGAAGGCCATGAGATTCAGTTTTTTCCTATGAGCGCTGGTGTATAGTTGAGTATTAGATGTATGGAGAAATTTGGAATTAGAACATAGATGACTTAAAAGATTTATTTAAATATCGTGTATCTTAAAACATTATAAAGTGTGTTATAAAAACACCTAGAGGAATATAACATCTCTAAGAGTCATATGTGTCTCTGAAACTTTGGAGTTCCGTAAGATTCCTTAGGATGGTGAATTATACAGTAGAATGTTTTTCAAATATTTTAAAGAATCACCTTCATTCGGGGCGTTTGATTTGTGGGCCTTGTTCTGCCTATGCGCCTCAGCTGGCATCCAGATCATTCAGGAGACTTCAGCATACCCCATACCAAGTGGCCTGCCATCTGCAACAGCGATACACGGTAAAGTAGTACTTTGATAGTGTGGTCTCCCCGGGACTTTGGGACTTGCAGGTCACAATTCAAACTCTAAGTAATACTAATGGGGTTCTACTCTGTCTCCACTGGAATAACATTTGTATGGACACACGTGAATAATCGCAAGCGAGCGTCTCATGCTCCATGCAGTGGCTGTTGCTCAAAGCAAGGACCTAGCTGTATGCTCCTCATCGAAATCAAGTGCACCTGATGAACACTTAACAGTGGCTGAGAAAAGGGCGTTGTGTACTTATTATTGTGATACAGTCGATGTGAGAAGCGCGAACATAACATGATTGAGGAGAATGTCACAGTCCGGTTGGTTTGCGTGTGTTGGATAAGAGGGAATGAGAAAATGCTAGGAAGTAAAAAGAAAGCTGCCGTATACTCAAAAGCTGAATGAACAGGCTTAGTTATGACTTTCACAGCTTGTTCTAGAGCAAGTCAGAGAATTCTGAGTCGAGTGGCTATACCAAGGAGCCAAAGTAATCTGTCCCTAACTTGTATGGGCTGAGTAAGAACAAGCGGTCGCGCTCCTGACTTGGATCTCTTGCAAGGCTTCCTGTTTCACTGGTTTGCCATGCAGGGCCTTGTGGTCTGGCCATCCTGGGGTACATTGGTGTCAAAGAGGGCCATAATGCCTATACGTGGGGTAGGGGGGGCGCAACCTCAATGTAGCCTTAATTCCATGTCTCATGCGATCACAGCGACAAGTGGCTAGGCTCCCATATAGAGTCTCCAACCAATCGCCAACACGTTGACTGCTCGTGGAATATCCTGTGATCCCTGCTTGGCCGCTTGGGGTCTCGTTTGCGTATATAGTCCCACATTGAACAGTCCGACCGTGGTAGCATGCTATGAGAAGCGTTATCGACTATGACCTGGCTTTTTGCCTTTGAAACGCAGTTAAATGGAAAAGGGGGCATGCGCTGAGTCCTTATGCTACCAGGGTTGCTGTTATGTGCTTGTGCAAGCCAAGCCTCCTGCCCTTACAAAGCTGACAAGTGCAAGGCATGGTAACCATGCCTGCCTTGCTCACTCCCTTATTTGCTCTCACCCTTTTGTCAGGAACAGGTGAGCTAGTCTACAAGGCAAATCAGAGACAGATGGGATTAAACCCTCAATCTGCCATGGCCATGGGGGCGTCTATAAAGTATTTTCGGAAAGATGCCCCTCCCTCCTCACCCCCATTCACCGACGCAGTCTGCCACATGAGCGCGAAGATGGTCAATGCCCACGTGCTTAGAAGGTAGTCTAGCTCATGACGCCTCACATGAGCTGCTAGTGACAATGAAGGCGAAGTGCATTCTGAAGGCTTCCTTTGCGGTGGCACAATTTTCCCAATGTAGAGTCTTGACCCTGTTTGTGCCGGGGAATGCCCAGGCCTGAAATGGGGATGTATGAGGATTGCAGTGAATCTATGCAACGTGACAATCAACTCCTCACTATTATATTACTAAATGTGTCTCTAAAATCTGGCTGTTGCTCTTTTAAAGGCCTTGGTATAAGTTGCTTAAAGAATGCCCCCTTATCCCTCCTTGCCCATTGGTACCTTTGAAAGTGTGGACACTCCCTTGTTTGTAACGTTGTCATGTGAGGTGGAAGTAGGAGATATCAGTGAAACCGGACCACATAAACTCACACGCTACCAGTACTAGCCACGAGAACTGGTCAGGTCCTGAATTCTCCCTTGTACAAAACCAACTAGTAGAATGTAACCATGTTGGGTGTGCCAGAGCTAGGAAGTCACGATCCTCTGTAAAAAGCGTTTGGCTAGCAGCTACGCGAGAGCTAAGATCACTCCTCCGCTGTAAGCGACCTAGACGCACTCTTAGGAGGAAGTAAAAGAGTTTGAAGTTTGGTGCGCCTCGTTACAAAAGAAGCCTCTTGCGGGAGCTTTAGCCAGGGGAGACAGAAACCAGACAGACCCTGCCCGCTTGAGTGATTATCCTCTAGTCTAGTATAGGAGGAATGAGAAGTTCTGAGCGCATACCTGGAAAAGCATTAAAGCACTCGTTTCCAGCAAGCAGGAGCCAGTTATGCCGCATTCCTCCTTCGTTTTCTTGTAAGCTACCTTGTATGTTGCAGTGAGTGAAAGCCTAGCCTGATGACTTGGCTGCCTCTGCTGGCGAGAGAGAGCTCATTTATGTAGCAGGTAGTTGAGTGGTATCTGATGGGAAGCTAGTCAAAAAAGTTGCCACACCCAAAACACTCATCATCCAGGCTCAATTTCCAAACCGCACATCATAATGTCTTAGATAGTTTTGCTGTAGCCACATACAAATACTTATTCCTCCTTATCTCACTGAAACTGGTGGCGCGAGCCTAGAGTATGCAGGCTGGCTTGGAATCTCTATGCATATATCATGACACGCTCGGTTTCTTCTTTATGACACAGTGGGACAACAGGAATATTATCAAAGCCTGTGATTTGCAAAGACGCCCTACCTGACATGATTGTTATCAGTGTGTATTTTTAATCTGTTTTGAGGCCCACTCTTGAAAATATAGTTACCCTAAGAGCTCTCTGACCAGAACCACCGCCAAGTGTTCACATAATTTTATGTTTGAGATAGTACACCATGGATAACCTCCTTTAAAGAAAAGAAGTGAGAAACTAGTGTTCTAATAAGTGTGGAAGTTTTCCTGTGTTGTCTCGCCACTTATGTCTCTCATCTGTGATATCCAAGGTAAACAACAACAGGGGAGCAAATGTATAAATTTTTATAAAACTCAAATGGACGCACGGTGGTCAGTTCTTGTCTATGTAGCTTTATATAATACTCTTAACCTTTAGCTCATTTCCTTAGTTAAAATGGAAATAAGCTTTTGCATCCAACATTCTTTGAGCCAGCAATATGGATCTTGTGCAGATGAATTAGAAGCACGCACTGCTGAGGTAATGTTTAATCTTCCTTCCATTCTCTTGCGTTGCATGGGATGTTGTCATGCTGTGCAAGAGCGATCTGCACCCTCGGATCTCATACGTTGTCTTCTCTCGACGGTGTCTGCTCTTGTGTCTCTACTATAGAGCGGTCCTCCTGGCACCTCTATACCAGATTTAGTCAGTATGTAGCCTTCCCCAAATATGATTTAACAACCAGCTCCATCTCAATCTCCATTATTCACCCAGCATTCCACAACTACTGGTAAAGATTGGGTAAATTGTTTACATGCTCTGTGTCCATACCAGCCCACACTAATTAGCTTCCTTGTCCAAGAAATCTTTGTTAGTTTGTTTTTGTTTAGTTGTTTTAGTTTTTAATAATAGGTTTGTTTTTGGTTTTGTGCTAATTTGGTTAGTATTTTGTTTAGGGGTGTTATGTTGCAGGTTGCCAGAAAGAGGGTAGAACATCGAGAAGGGGAACCAGCCAGATTAATACCGTAGGATTGGAATTTCATTTTGAATGTTATATCTGCCCAAAAGAATCCACACAATTAAAAATTTTAAAACCCTTAAATTAAAAGATGTTTATGTGAAGTTTTAACTCTTCTCAGAGGACCTTTAGCACTTGGTTTTGATGTTTCTTAGGCAAAATTTAAAGTTTCAAATGCAATTAGGGCATGATCATTTAGAGTGAATTAATAGGATTCTATACTTTATTTCATGATGCATTTGAATAATTTATCCATTACCTTTTTGTCTTTGCAGTTTGCTTGTGAGCAGAATTTATTGGTTTTTCAGAGTCAGTAGTAAGTTCGTTTGAGATTCTTTTTATTTAGTTTTTACTTCTCAGTATTCGTTCGTGCTCTGTGTGATATCTATCATAATGGTCTGTCCTCATTTATGTCTTTAGATGTTCCAGTGTTGGATGTGTACACTCTGAATGTACTTCCATCTATATGTTGAACTTATTACTAAAAACATAGTGAAGATGTCATCTCTGGCAGCTTAAGATCTTTAAACTATTCTACATATATCATATTGTCTGTAACTAGAGATAATTTTAATTCTGTATTTTCTTGAAATTTTTTCCTTCTTCATTTAATTGTTCTGCCTAAGATTTCTATTAACATATAACAAAAAATGGATAAAATAGCTGTTCCTTATCTTTTCCCATACTGTAGAGGCAACATTTTTAGTATTTTACATTAAATTGAAAGTTTTCTCTTGAAGCTACTCCTTATTTTCTATTTGGCTTTATGTTAAGAGAGAGCTTATTTTGAAATAATTGGCCTTATCTCTTAAGACAGTAAATGTTGTATTGGAATGCACCCAGAAAGATTATACCATCGCTTAGTCTCTTCATGACACTTGAACGAAGGTCCAGAACTTAGGCATGATTGTCACACATAATGACAAAGGACAGAGTCTGCTCACATGTGGGTTTGAGCAGCTCCAGTGTCCCTTGAATGCATCTTAAGTTTAAGTAGTTTCTTGCAACTGTCAATTCACATTGCAAGCAGCTTTTCTGGTCATCTTCCCCACACTTCTTGTGGTATGTTCTCCTTTCTTTGTCTTCCAACATGGTTGCCTCCTCTTTGTTCTCTCGCCTCTTTAAAGCTGCCTCTGGCTTAAAATTCAAATAAACATGGATTCTAGTGGTGAGATTGTGCTTCATTCTCAAGGTTTCTAACCTTACAAGTAACATTATAGCTATGTTTTACAAACTGTTAGAGTGTATCCCCCCAGGAGTGCATTTATGAGAAGTTTGGTCTTCAAAGTGGCATGTTGACAAGTGGTGGAAATATCAGGGAGTTGGGTTTAAGACAAGGGGATTAAGACAATGAGGTTGCTGTGCTCAGGAGGGATTAAAGTAGTACTGGTGTGATTTCACTTAGTTCCTGAGGGAGTAAGTTACCATTACAAGGCAACACTCTTAGGCAGCTCTTTTGATGAGACTTCATTTCTAGAAGACACAAAAATCAGAGAAAACATCCAGTTTCTCTGGCTCTTACAATCTTTCTGCCAACTCTTCCTTAATGTTCCCTGAGTCTTAGGTAGAGAAATTGTGTTGTCAGAGTATACAAATTGATATAAAAATCAGCAAATACTAATTAACACCTTAAAATAAATAAGATGGCAACACCATTCATTACCTGGTCACCAGATTCCTTTCTTGCTACATAATCTGTTCTGAACTTGCTCCTGTCATTATAAAGACATACACTATTGACTGTCAGCAGAGCCAACTGAAATAGAATTCTTATTTCTAGAACTTCTAGAATTGTGAGATAAGCAAGCCTGTTTTTTTCATGTATTACTCATCCTTAGGTATTTTTGTTACAGCAAAATAAAACAGATTCGTACAATTGTTCACATTCTCAAAAGGTTTTTCACATAACTCCAGCCTTTTGGTTCAAATGGATGAATGCTGTTGTGATTCACACACACACACACACACACACACACACACACACACACACACAGGTTGTTTTATAAAGCTGACTACTTGGTATTGGATAACCACTTATGGGACTTATCCATGAGGAAAACCTATTCTCCCTTTCTTAGCAGTTATTAGTGGCCTGTAGCTCTTCATCAAGGGATGGTGCCTTCTGAGGTTTGCTCCTCCCGCATTGGTATGTCAGTTGGTATTGTCACTTTTCAGTAAATATTTAAGCAGCTATATTGTTGAGATTTCTAGGTATGGCTTTGCTGTCATGGCCAGACACCACCATCCCTTCTGGCTCTTAATTTTTCCCCACACCCTCTCCTGTGATGTTCCCTGAGCTCTAGTAGCTGTGTTTGTAGTGTATCAAAAAGGCTTGGTGCCCCACATTCAGTTCTCTGCATTGACCACTTGGAGCTTTCTGGAATGTTTGTGTCTGCTGAAATAGAAGCTTCTTTGATGAGGGAGAGAGCTGCGGTTAGCTGTAGATATAAGGATAAGTACTAAGAAGCACATATAATTTAGAACTTTATTTGCAGTTAGTTATGTTAAAATATGTATAATTGTGAGAAAATTGTGTCAACTTATTGTGAGTTTTTTAAATCCAGGTATTTGGCTTTAATAATATAAGATCACCATAAAACATAGGAACTTTTGACAAAATATTAAAGTCATGTGAAATGGCAGTGTTATAGTGTAGGTTTTTCCTAAGTCATGGTTTTGAGAACATATTCGCAAGAAGTATTTTCTTAATTATACACACACACACACACACACACACACACACACACACACACACACAAGGGCTAATGAAAATTTGGCTGTGGTAATATCATAGCGGCATTAATGAATATACTCCAAGTGAACACTATTTGTATTCAAACTCTAGCATTCATTGAAATGATACTTGACTTTCTAGAGCAAAATGCTTATACTCAGGCATGCATACACTTACACACATGGAGTTGGTAAGTTTTATGTTACTTAACACAAATTATGTAAAACAAGTATATCAGCAAAATACTCTTCGATAAAATTAAGCATTTTAAAGAAAAATTACATCATTCTTTGCCCCGAAGTTGTTTTTTGAAAATAAAATAGCAGCTATAACAAATAACATTTACTTCACATGAACAACATAGCCAACACCAGGAATCTCTGTCACATGATGGCTTGCATTAAAGAAGAATGCTCTGCAGAATATAGACATATAAATAAGGGGAGAAAGTCCTCGACGGCCACTTCTGACAATGGAATCATTTCTAAGGCATTCTTTCAGATTCTTCTTCTGTATGAGGAGAAAATGCTACTGGAAGATGGATGTTTCCTTCTAATATGTTTTTAATTTATGAGTTGAGAGTCGTAGAACAAAGAACTCTCTTGAAGGGACAGAGCTGAGAGATGGTGGAAATTTAGTAGTTAAATTAGTCATACTGTGAGGGGTAGAAAGGTCTGGGTTTCCAAAAGACCCAGGGTTTTTGTCCCAACAGACCTTCTGTGTTTTTATATGCAGTAGTAAAAATATGAGAGCAGTGTGCTGGGGAAGACACACAGTTTGTGTCCATCTGTGATGTGCTACCAATCATTGCCTACAAGCTCAGAGTATGTCACCTTCCAAGATAAATAGCTCTCCATCTGAGACCGGCTGCTACACAACTGCCTTGTGGAATCATTTGAATAAAAGCAGAGTAATGGGATTGTAATTGGGAACAGGGCTGGGGAACCAGTCCTATATACTCTAAAAGTAGGAAGCTCTATGGGAGTCCCAAGTAGTTTAAACAATAACCCAAATTAATGTGTTGGGACATCAGAACTGCCCATGAATCACCAGGATTCTTTGTTTTTATAGGCTCTCTTTCCTGCTATTAAAAAGACTATGTGCTTTGGGATATGTGTCCTTAGTTTCTGATGTTTCCAAGAGAAAAAGAGGGTGTTGCACTCATTTCCAACATGTTGGAGAGCAGTGGACCCAAGGAACTATAGGGACACTAATTGAGGTATGTAGGATTATGGCAAAATAAAGCAATAATGAAAATGCCGTACTGGGATTATGGAGTATGCACTTGAATCAAGCATAGCACCTGGTGCTCTTGTATTCTAGAAACTGCCTTTGCTGTTGGCCAGATCGGATTTACTTTTTCTCTTTTATTCTCACTTCTGTGCCGTCACACACCCAAAGTCATGGATCCCAATACTACATTGTGTTTCATTAACAAAAGGAAGATAGATTTCAAAACGGATGCCAAGAATGATGCTGAGGCTGAAAGTATAATTTAACTCTTAAGTGGCCTCTACTTTCTCATAGTAAACCAGCTGTTATTTTAAATAGTTATTATGCTATTTTTGAAACATGATGAAATGGTTGCCTTCCACAGCAGGTGCTGTGCAGATGAAGAAAGTATCTCAAGAAGGCCAATTCCAAATTTCGTGTTACTCTCATCTGAGCCCCAACTATTTGGTATTGACTGCTTAGAAATTAAATACTAGTAGAAGGTTTTTTTCCCCCTCATTAAAACCAGTCTTTTTATTTAAGCGGTAGTTCATACCCAGGTGTGATTTTTGGGTCCTAAGTTGCCTTTGGCAACATTTTAAATCAGCTCTGGTTTCATGATTTTGAGGAAGGTGGTACTGGTGCCACATGGGTAGAGGCCAAGATGTTTCTGAACACTGTATTGTGCCTGAGAAAACATTTCCTCCAGAGGGTTGTACAGCTGCAGATGTCAGTGGTAAGGAAGTAGAAAAAATATGATTTAAACTCATCTTTTAAAAAGCATAT
>NW_023504911.1:0-19203 GCF_004664715.2 Peromyscus leucopus | reverse complement strand
CTAAAACATGCAGCAACCACAAAGGCTATTTTAAGTTCTGAAGTGCCTTGCCAATTTTGATCCATGTAGGAAAGTTATATTGGGAGGAGTATGTGATGATTGCTGAAACTGGTTAAATGCTGAAACCTGAACTGTACACAGTGGTCTCAGAGCGCTAATGACTAATAGCCTTAGACCTGAGAAGTGCACCGGACACATAGGACAGACTCACAAAAGCACAATGACAAGGAGGAACATGGCATTTCAATGACTCACCCTGGAACCTTCCTTCTTGCTTTTTCACTGGTTATTTCCAGTGAACTCACTTACCTGCATGGCAGAGTAACTTCACTTTTGCCTTTTCCCATGAATTACTCTGAATCGGCAGTTTCTTCAAGCTAAACACACAGCAACCCTAATCCCATCAAGAATTCTTACCCCTAGGGTGAGCTTTCATTGCTACATCCAGCCTTAATAGAAGAAGTCATGCCTAGTCCTACCACAACTTGATATGACATGGCAGGCAGATATCCATAGGAGGCCTGCACATTTCTGAAGAGAAGAAAGAGAAGGAGGAATGGATGTGGATCAGGAAGAGTGGAGGTGGGTGGAGGGTTGAGAGGAGAGGATGGAGGTGAAATTTTGGTTAGGATGTAAAAACAAAAATAAATAAATAAAATCATTCATTCTAAAAGAAGGAGAATATTGATGTTTATCATATTTAAATTTGGGATACTAAAAAATGTCCCTCAAGGGACATTACCACTTATTCTAACTTTTTATTGTGTTTGTAGTTGTACAGGGATAGTTAAATAATGCTAGGCATAATTTTGAGCTAGTCTAATACGTAATGTGTTTGCTTTGTACTTGGAATAATTATATCATGTTTAGGCATTATTATGACCTGGTTATTGTTTTACATTTAGAAATTAATCATGATATAAAAAGATATAATTGTGTGTCAAGTTGACATGGGGTGAAGTTGTGATAGCTATTTTTAGTTGTCAATTTTACTACATCTGGATTAACTAAGACCCAATATGGAGGGGCACACCTGTGAGGTATATTTGCTTAATTTGAAGACAGAAGATCCACACAGAATCCTGCTCTTTGTGGTTGGAAGACATTAATCTGGATGTTAATGAGGAAAGTAACATCTTTAACTCAGATGTTTTGAGCCAAAACCTCATCTGTAACCTTAGCCAGGCCTTGTGCTGGTAGCCCATATACAGAAATGGAGGAAGGGAGCTTTTGACTCTTTAGCTGCTTGATCTCACCTTGCTAGCAAGTCCATTCCTTCACTGGCATTGGAGCCATCTTCTTTGGGATTCCAGACTATACTACTGATGGGCTGAGATATCAAGCATTGTGGACTGAGCAACTACTGGATTCTTGGACTTTGCCATCATAGCCAGCCAAGGTTCAATTAGCTGGACCACAGCCTCTAAGTCATTCTAAAAAATAGGCTTTTGTATATATAGAAATGCATTCTATAAGTTGTTACCCCATAGAACCCTGACCAATACACCAGACAGGGATAAAACTTTTAGAGTAGTTTGGTCCTCACAGCAGCATTATGTCAGTTATGAATTGTACAGAATCACTGGGCAAGAAAGTAAAATAACACAAGTCTGAAATTTCTCCAATGGAACACACACTAATCTAATTAAATGAGTAATTATATGAGATGGAGAGATTCGAGCTTAAGTGAGGAATGAAAAACCAGATGTCTTAGCTTATGTGGGCCAAGACATGGCAACACACACACACACACACACACACACACACACACACACACACACACACACACACATCCGCACACATTAAGATCAGTAGACAGTAGGTACTTTTTGCTCTTGATAGTGATAGTTCTAGCTTGGAGGCACACGGAATTACTTCCTTTACACATTAAATCTCTGCCTCACTCTAGTCTCAGAAGTCAGATCTATCCCAGAGTAGCTTCACAAGAGTAAATCAGTCATCTTGAAGAATTTTCTCGATATAATCGCGATCTGCTGTAGTAAAAGAGCAGCTTCAACCACTTCTCTCCTTTTTTAGTTTTGCCCAGAATCACTCTGCACCAGAGACATGTGGCCCTGACGCAAACTCTATCCACTCCCTCTAGTCATGAGGTTCCTCCCATCATTGCTTTTCTGGACCATCAAGAGGGATTCCTCATCCTACCTCCACCCCCAGGAGGGTCTTCTCAATTCTGCATTTCATCAGTCAGGCTTAATAGGTGTTGTCAACCTAGAAGAGATCTAGCAAATCTGTTCCATTCTCACAGTCAGTGAGACTTGGGCAGGATCCTGAACCTATGAGAGCCCTGAATGGATGTGTGGCAGCCTAAGACAATTAGCATGCCTGTCCCTACAGTTTTCAATAAACTTCAGTCTTTGGTTGGGAGTGATCCAATCCACCTAATACAGCACACATGGCTGGGAGGACAAGAGTCAATGCAGGGACTGGGGAGATGGCTCATCCATTAAGAGCATTTATTGCTGTCTCAGAAGACCCACAGGACAGCTAACAAACCTCTTTAACTTAAATTCCAGGTGGACTCTGCCCTCACCTGGCTTCTGTGGGAATTGCATGTATGTGGTAGTAAAACACCCCTAAGTATAAAGAAAACACCACAAAATATCCCAACATGTCTTGCAGGAAATTATCTCTACTGATCTGTTATCACTCATGATATATTTCAAGAAACCCAGAGGCATATTGCCTTTCATTTCCTGATTTCTTTTATACAATTTTAATGAACAGTTTTATTTCCTGAGAGGCCTGGAGCAATATATTTTTGTTTCCCTTAATTTCGTCTAAATGATGATTTTGTGAACATGTGTGTACAGTGTACCACATTTTACTGGTAGCTAAATATATGACCTCAAAGATACAATATGTCTAGTTCTTTTCTTATGTAGTTGGTATCCATGGAGTAGGCTATGCCATCCACATCCAAGGTGCCATCCCCCTGTGTAGCCCTGAGACCCATGAATGGAAAATCCTTGTGCAGCCCGAGCTTCCTGGATCTTACTGAGATACATCCAAGCCTGTGAGTTCTAGGTTTACAGGAGTGTGAAACCTCACCTGACTAAAGAAGAGTCTCAGAGTAAAAAGTTTGAAATTGTATTTTATTCATAAAATACATTCATTTTACTCAATGGGGCCTTCAAAACAGTATCATTATATACAGTGTATAGCCTTAGCAAACTATTAAAACAATGACAAGAATAAGAGTAATAACAAAAGTTAACAAAACCTTAAATGAAAATGAAGAAAACCAAAAACCAATGCATAAATATCCCAAGATATAAAACAAAAATATTAAGGAAATTTCAGTTTTCTTTGTAATTTCACTATGGAAGCGCAAATGAGGTGAGGAACTGGCTTATTCTCTGTAGTGAATTATCTTCAGCTACACTTGCCCATGACATGGCGTCAGCTTCAGCACTGCAGTAGAGAGACTCTTGTGCTTTTGGTGTGGTCTGTCTGGATGGCAGTGTGACATAAACACAGTCTTCCTTGTCAGATTTCCCATCACATATGGAGTCAGGGTTTTTAGTAATTTGTTTTGTGTTCTCTGTATCTTAGACTTATTTCTGACACAAACTTTTCTCTGGGGATAGTGAGCCAACAGATGTGGATGATATTGTGGCTGGATCGCCTGATGGTAGGTTGATATTTGCCTCACTAGTTGAGTTCAAAGCTGAAAAGAGGTAGCATTTTCTGAGGAGGCCTTGAACCTGGAGTGTAGAATGTCATGCCTTCAAGGTGTCTCTGGCTTCTTCCAGCCTTCTCAGGCTTAACATGTGCTGTCAGGGAAAATCAGTAAAGAAAATATGATTTAGAAACAGTTTTGCTGTGCCACTGGCATGAAAAATCAGGGCCTGTTCATCCCTAGTAAACAAAAGTTAAGGAAGGAAACACACCCCATGATCCCTGACTGCTGGGGATGGGGCTCAATGGTGGCTGACTTGCCTGGGACATAGTGTTTCTGCTTCAGCAGCTCCATCTGCAGGAGGCTCTCATCCTGGGCTGTGGTCTGCTCCAGTTCCTGCTGGAGGTTTTCAAACCTAGGGGAGGAAGACAGCTGGGACACAAGCCTGGGGGACCTGCCATGTCAGCTTTTGAGCCCTCACCAGATCTATTCAGCTAGACAATCGAGCATTACCTTTCAGCTGAGTTCATTCCCTGCTTCCCCAAGGCAAAAGGGTCAGAGAGTTACTGGGCAGGATTTTTTTCTCAACTTTTAAAAACTTCTAGACATTTAACTGGAAAATACACACTGTGCTGGATTAGAAAAACAGCATGTTTCTCCAACAGTCCAAAGACATCATTTTGGAGAAATATCAGTATGAGAAGGTCTGAGGCACAGGTCAGGGAAGATGTACCTGGTAGTGATTAGATACCAGGTGAATGTGAACCTCCTGGAAAACTCTATGCCTGCCCTCTAGTGGAGCCTACACAGCAATGCAGAGAAGGCTCTGATTATTCCTACATCTCAGAACCCTGCATGGGCTTAACTTGTCAACTCCTACTCTGTTTATGACCAGAGTAAATCTTCTCATGAGAAACTGATAAATAGTGCAGAGAGCCTGCAATCAGCACTGGGCTGCTGTATGCAAATCTGCCAAAGGGTAGACACTTATCTCTAAACGTGATATTCCTGATGGAAAATAAAGTTGCAGGAGGACACACTTTCCTTCATGATTGATGATCCCCTCTAGGTTTCTGGCTGCCATGTGAATATTTGTGAGGAGATCTAATGTTAGAGATGAGATACTCAGAGGATACTAGAGGTCTCAGAAGGGAAGAAGAGGACACAATCTCCATAAGACCAAGGAGAAAGCATATTGCTTCCTGGACAGAAGTTCCTATTGACTGAGTCAGCAATGACACTCTGAGGTGTTCTTTCCCTGGCTGTGGCTGGGAGCTTTGCCAATTGAACAGAAACTCAAAGAGGACAGAGATCCAGGTACAGCGGACCCACTTGGATCCACCTGCTTCTGGAATCCTGGGCTCCTACCTCATCTGGGACACAGTGAAGTGATGCTGCAGCTTTGCTGCCAAGTCCCTTTGCCGGTGAGCAGCTCCTTCTGCTTCATCAGGGACTGAAGATCTTCCTCAAGTCTTTGATGTTCCTGTTCATTAGAAGATTGTGTTTTTAGGAGAGGATTGTGTGCACCCCTTTAAATACACACACGTGCAAGCACACACACACACAC
Organism: Peromyscus leucopus; assembly: GCF_004664715.2. Taxonomy (NCBI): domain Eukaryota; kingdom Metazoa; phylum Chordata; class Mammalia; order Rodentia; family Cricetidae; genus Peromyscus; species Peromyscus leucopus. Next base: position 13,996 of record NW_023504911.1, on the reverse strand, counting down.
ACACACACACACACACACACACACACGCATGCATTCATGCACGTACACACTCTTGAACACACACATGTGAATGGATGCACACATACAAGCACACTACATTGCATCCATGTTTAGTTTCCCAGATAACACTATTGTAAGAAGAGATCACCTGGGATAGCATGGAGAAGAAAGTTACCTTTCATTAACCCACACCCTCTCTACCCATCGTCCATCCCAGAGGCAGGAAAACAGAGGATGCTCTGAACACAGAGATGTGGAGAAGATTGTGTACTTTTACTCTGTTTTGATATTTTTTCATTTCATTTTACTTTATATGTGCGGGTGTTCTGCCTGCCTGTGTGTCTGTATAACACATGCATGCCTGGTGACCTGGGAGAAGAACTCAGTGGACAGATCAGTCAGTGTAGTACTTACTTTATAAACCTGTACACAGACAGGTGAACCCCAGGGTTTTTTGACCGGTAATCCAAGCTCTCCTAGCAAGTTCCCAGTCTGTGCATTGAAGGGTTAGTTCCCCAGCACAGGACCACTGGATGGCAGTGGACCAGCCCCTTGCTCTCACACAATGCTTCCTCAAGGGCATCTTTCTCCTAAAGAAGCTCTCTAAACCACAGGTTGCCTTAGGCCCAAAGCAATGAGCTCAGAAAACTAGAAAACTTCTAAAATCAGGAGTTTATATTAACCTTTCCTCCAAGTAACATGATTGTGTCAGGGATTTCTTTGAGTAACAGAAGGTTGACTAACTCAGCCAAATGATTGCATGTATTATTTCAAGGTTCACAATATTCCGTGGACCAGATTGCATGTTTTCACTCATCAGTGATGGGCATCTGAATAGTTTCTAGTTGGGAGTGCTGTGATGAGCCCTGCTGTAACCCTATTGTCCCCAATATTCTCTGTGGACACCTACTTTCCATTCTAGAATCAATGGTCCACCTAGAGTCTGCAGTTCAACTTTCTGAATAATTGTACATAGCTTCTCACAGGGCTGCACCATTTTACACTACTAGCAATATCTGAGAATTCTCATTTCTGCGAACCCTCCATCAGGATGAATTTTAACTCAGTATGAAGAAGTTCAAAATAAAAGCAGTTTCTGAGTGCTGCAGACACAACATGGAGTGGGTGCTTTAGAGTGTGATGAGCCTAAGGGGTGCACTGAGACAGCCTCTTCTCACACCTCAGCATAGCTGTGGGACTTCTGCTGGACTGAGATGCAGCCACAAGACCCTCTGCAGTTCAGAATTTCTCAGAGAATAAAATCCAGGCCAAGCTCCAAGGACAAGGTTAGCTGAACCAAGGTTAGGGAAAGGTGCAAGGAAAATGGCAGCAGACAATGAGGAGAAAAACAAAACAGGATGCAGGGAAGTCATCAGTGGTCAGCCACCATTCACCCAGAACAGAGGACACAAACTCTCAGGCACCTTTCCTGCCTCTCAGTAGCCTCTTTCTCACCTTCATTGACCCCACTACTTTGTTTTTCTCCAAAGGATTTCTTTGCAGATAAATAATTCTGCCTCTACAAATACCTGAAAAACTTTTACCTTGCATCAATTTTCTGTTTTTTGTTATTGTTAGCTTTATGGACATGCAGAATGATGGGCAGCTCCATCAGTTCTTTGACTGATGCAAAGTGGTACTAACCAGGTTAGGCATAGTACTTTCTCATTGAAGTCTGTCTCCATCATTCTTAAAGATGTTCCATTGTCTGTGAGTGAGTGAACATACACATAGAGGCTCAAACACATATTCCCATACACACAAAGATGCACATAAAGACAACACACAGACACACACATACAACACACACACAGAGACACAATACCACACACACAGATACACACACACACACACACACACACACACACACACACACACACACCTTTCTTGTACCCAGAAGAGCAAGGCAGAAGACTAGAATGTTGTAGCACCTTTTCTACTCTAGGGGGAGGTAGTGGGTCCTCCCCGCTATCTAAAAGACTCAGACCCATCCAGGCTCTTCTGCCCTGGCTGAACTTATTTCCCCTCCTAGGAAAGTTTTTATCACCAGACTCACTGATTGTACAGAAAAGTAACAACCTCTGCACAACTGAGTTTGACTACACAAGACCAAGTGCCCATGGAAGAGGGCTGGACATGAAGCCTCCCGACAGATCCAAGTTGACCCATCATAGACTCCTCACTAAACCTGCCCAGACTTTTCCACAGAAGACAGTGATAGACCAGAGAATGGAAGTCACCCATTGTCATTACCCAATAACTTTTGACCAGATTACAGTGCATATTATATGAAAACAGCCCCAAGGAAGTCACTAGGAGGCTACTTAGGTCACCTACAGCACTTTTCTGAAATGCGCACTCTATACAACTATGAGGAGGAATCTGTCCTAAGACACAGTCATATACATGATAGAGTGAGCATCAAAATGTCAGGTTCTGTATTGTGTAGCCAGTAAGACAAACTAGAAATATCCTGGGATGTTACCTCTATGCTGTGAAAGAAAAGTCTATGTTGATTTTTCAAATAGCTCCATTGTTTGATTTTTGCTATTTATTACAAAATGAATTAATTCCAAAGTAATAAAAGTGTGTAAAAATTAAGAGAAACCAGCAAGTCAGTTCTTTTTCTGACCAAATGAATCATTTAGTAATGAGATGAGACAGAAAAAGACAGGAAGCTCTACTGTGAGGAGTCAGGAGATCCAAAGATCTGTGGCTGTCCAGCTTAGCCAGAAGAGAAAATTTCAGGTTCAGTGAGAGACCTGGGCTAAAGGGAATAAGGGAGAAAGCAACAGAGGTCGCTTGATGTGGCCTTCCAACAAACAAACAAATGTGTGCACCCTCACGCATGCATACACCACACACACACACACACACACACACACACACACACACACACACACACACACTCAAATCATAAGTGAACAGAATGCAATGAGGAGGACATCAACTGAATGAGGATGGCATTACCAGTTGAATTTAGACTCCTCACACTAGCTGTTTCAAGTGAGACCCACAGTTCTGCTTTCCATCATTTTGAGACTAAACATGCCTGGGGAAACATGCTGTGCTTCTGCAGGCTATGTTGGTGCAGTTGGAGAAATTGTTCTCTTAAAATCTCAAATCTGCCACCCTGACTCCCGCCTGTCATAAGCCCTTGCCACATCCCTGGTCATCCAGTGAGCTTCCGAGTGTAAGATCCAGGATGGGAGAACTGACCAATGCCAGTCACAGGAAACAGTATTGACAAGCTGTTACTTAGTTTCTGTCAGTGTGAACCAAGAGGTTAACCAGGTAAAGAGAACGCCATGGCAGTCTGGGAACAAGAGGGTAAAATGCCATATGACACCCAAAAAGATGTCCACAAGACCCAGTCATTTGGCGTTTGTAGGGGATGTTCCTCCTTCCATACTGTTTCTGCCTCTGATCTCATATGACCTCTGCAAGCAAATGAGATCCTGATTCTTGAACTCAATCAATCAGATCTCTGTGCTAATCCCTATGTGGCTCCCATCATAACACCGCTCCTTCCATGCTAACATATCAGTAAGTGACAAGTGATTGACCCGTCTCCCTCGATGGACTGCAGCTTCTAGCAGAGCAGTAGGGTTTCCTTGGCAGTCATGCAGTGCCTTCCAAGAGGCTAACTCCCCAGAAAGACTTGTGAATGATCACAGAAATGAACTATTGGATGGGATGGGTCAGTTGGATAAGTGAGTAGAGGTTACATGAGTGTGTGTATATGTATGTGTATGGTTAGACAGGTGGGCAGCTTGGCCCTGCTGCTTCAACCTACCTGCTGCTGCTTTGTCCACAGGTCATAGATCTTCTCATGGGCCTCCTCACAGAGCCTCCTGGCCTCCTCACAGGACTCTTGTAGTAAAATCTGCTCCCCCTGCAGCTTTCTGTTGTCCTCTTTCAACATGCTCACTTTTTCCATCAGCCGAGTCCATTCACTCAGGAGCTGACTGTAGAGGGTGCTGAAATGTCACCAAAAATGATGAGCTCCACCTCCATCTGCACTCCTGCCTCCCAATACCATCATTCCTGCAAGGTGTCATGTCCCCAACCCCAGATCCCTGGGATGAAGCCACATTAGCCATGCCAGCAAGACTGAGGTATAGATAAAAGCCAGAGAATAGCCAAATTCCAGAAAGATTCAAACTATTTCTGAATACCCTGACAGCAAAAGGGATCCATGTAACTCTGAAAACTAGATCCCCTACCTCTCCACCACACACCCTGGTGTTTAACTGTTCACAGTATTGAGAAAACATGAGCAGGAAGAGGGAAACCATGCTGGGGGGTGGGGACAGAAGACCCAGTGGGAATACATTTCATGTTTTCCATAGAAACCAGCTCTGTAAGCTCCTGCCAGAGCCACAGAAAACATTCATGGTGAAAACCATGTTTTCTGTCTAGAAGTTCCAGAAGCTGACAGGAAAATGTTGGGAGGGGCTCTAAGACTCTTCACTGTTAGGAGAACTCAGTGTAGGAGGCACAAGTCCAAGAGCTATCAGACAGGATGCTTGCTAAGAGGTAAACAGGCCTGAACCAGAGCCCAACTTTGTTCAAAGGTGAAGAAGGGAAGAAGCTGCTGTGGGATGTCTTTCTGTATGCTGTGAATATGTGTTGCTCCCATTGGTTAATAAGGAAGCTGCTTTGGCCTATGACAAGGCAGCATGGAGCCAGGCAGAAAAATCCAGAAGAGACAGAGAAGAAGGTCAGAGGTGGAGGAGATGCCAGCTGCCACCCAAGGAGAAACATGCCAGCAGCCTGGCCATGCAGCAGCCATGTGGCAAACATAGATTAATAGAAATGGGTTAATTTAAGATGATAGAGCTAGCTAGCAAGAAATGTAAGCCATTGGCCATACAGTTTGTAAGTAATATAAGCCTCTGTGTGTGTGTCTTTGGGACCATTTGGCTGCAGGAGGTGGATGGGACAGATTCCTCCTGACAGATGCATCAGGCAGGTCTGGAAAAACTTCAGACTACCAGAAGCAGTCCTTAACAATTTCAGGGGTCCCATCTAAATTAGGCACTCACCGGTAGGAGTTGGTCTGCTCACTCAGCTCCTTGCACTTGTACGAAGCCTCACAAATCTTCTTGGGGAATTTCTTTACATCTGACATCTCCTTCTTATGCTGTGTTTTCAGCATCTCCAGCTCAGATTTCAGCCTGTGGTAGGGCATGGCCCAGGAGCAAAGAACCCCATGAATACAGGCCTCAGGGACCACATGAATTAAGGTTCTGTTTTATACTACCGTAGCCCACTGGATGTCACACCCTGAATTCTATACTGGACCTCCTGATGTGCATTAGACTTGCCTTACTGTCCATGGCCAGGAAAGGCTGGGTGTCAATAGGGAAGGAGACAGGGCTACATGAGCTCCCTCAGTAGACCTCTAGGAGCAGACTAGCTGGCTATGAAGGTCTGAGCAGTCTGTGCCACAGATGGGGGTGTATCTGAAATCTGCAATGACATTCCCACTGTCTTGAGAACAGAGATTCTTTCTCCTTACAAGGATACCCAGAACTCATGATCTGTATTGCCATGGGGGAGGCACTACATTCAAATGGCTTTATAAACACCAAGGGGATTCCAATGAGGGACCAGGATGAGCACAAAGGCTGAGAGCAGTGATGTTCAATGTGGGGCTCCCTGGCCTCAGCACTTCCATCACCAGAAATCTTTGAGACATGTGAATATTCAGACCTACTATCAATCTCTGACTCTCAGGATCTGAAAGGACACACACACACACACACACACACACACACACACACACACACACACACTGTAAGTGAGCCTCTCAGAGACAGTACAGAACACACTCAGACACACAATCCTCAGCACAAGGAGATTTATTAACCTAGCAGTGCAAGCATAGCTTGGGAGCCTGTCTCTTGAGCAGGCGAAGGCACACAGCAAGCAGCAGGCTTTTTTAACAGTGGGTTTTTAAGTAGAGAAGTTTAAGTCTGTGCTGGGTAAATTGTTGAGCTCTGATGGGACAGGTTAGCCAGTGTAACCAAGTAATAAATTTTGATTGTTGAACTTTGGTGTTTAGTTTCAAGAATGAGTCAGTGTCCACAAAAGGGAATGGACTTTGGGGACTAAATTTAGGAATGTTATCTAATGGTTTATCAAGGGAGAGAGAAGTGAAAAGGGCAAAACCGGCCACTGCTTTGTTTGCAATGTTTGGGCCCCTTAGAGAGCACTTCACACACATGAACCCACACACAGGATGTCAAAGAAATGCAGGTAGGGAGTATTGCCTCAAAGTATAAGGAGCAAGACCAGAGAGGAGCAGGGATGAACTCCAAGCCTTCCAGACACACAGATGGACGAGTAGGACCACAAGGCCTTTCAGCCTATTCCCAGAGCAAAAAGCAAAAATAAATATAAACACTCAACCCAGAGCACCAAGCATCTCCTAAAAGCCGATGTCTGTCAAGGCCTCTTGAAATGCATGTTGTGATCTTACACCTTCCTGCCGTCTGTAGATAGTGATTCAGGCCACAGGCTCTGCTTTTCATTTGGAGGAATCAGAACAGCCTGTGTCAAATCTCACTCCTACAGGTTTCAGTTCTGCCTCTCAGATGTACTCAGGACACAGTAGGGTCAAGACAGTTACCAGAGAAAAGGGCATGATGAATACCTGTTGTTCAACTCATTGTTGTTATAAAGGGCCAGGAGTTCCAGCAGTTCATTCCTCTCATTGGTCATCATCTGTAGCTGAAGGGTCAGTTTATCCACCTGGTTCAGCTGCTGCTCCTGCTCAGTGAGGAAGAAGGGTGTGGATGATGCCTTCCTAGTAGTCCCTGTAGGTACATAAACACAGTGAATTTGTACAGACGAATGGCATAGGGCCAAGAGAGATCATGTGGAGTCCCAAGAGGAGGCCTGAGGGAGAGGAAATGCATGGAACCCAACGAAGGCCCAATATTCAGAGCAGATATCCTTAAACTGGGGTCCATAAGCGATGTGTCTGTCTCCAATCTCTGAGGATAGATATATGCCTCAGGCCCTACTGCAGCCCCACTGTCCCTGAAAGGCATAAGCAAGGCCAGTCATGTTGGTTTGGAATTGTCTCCAGATACCTGCTATGATCCAAGAAAGTCCTGGACTGCCTGGTGATTTGTACCTCCCTGCCCGATAACCTGTGTGCAGGACTAAAAGACACTGAATGTCTCAGACCTGGGTACATGGATGGAAAGTTTTGCTCTCTGGTATTTATATCAGATATCCATGAAACCTACAGAAATCCACTGAGAATAAAGTGCAGCAACATGCTACCCTGATACCTCATTAGTGGTTCTGTGCCTCCTTTGGCATTCTTTGACAGTCAGAATGAACTGAAAAAGGTCCTAGCACAGCACTGCATCCTTGACCATTCCTGGCCCTCTGCCAACTAACCATCAGAAACCTCCACTTTGGATCTGCTCTTTAGGGACCCAGAGAAGCAGCATAGGCGCATGACTTCAGATGATTACAGCTACTGAACCCCATTACTAGAAGGTCCAGTTCTGGCCTCAACTCCTCCCTAAAAAACCAGAGATCTCTCTTCCAGTCAGTATGCTCAATCTTGCCAACATGTTGATTGGTGAACTCTATACGCACTTAATGAATTCCTCAAGGGCATTCGGCATTGCCACAACACTGGTGATTTCACAAAAGATGCCAAGGGCTCTCCAGGATACAATAGAATTTCCAGAGAAGGGACTGTTAGGGTCACTGCCAACAGCCTTCACCTATCTTATAACAAACTCTTCCCCAATTCACCAAAAGCCAAGCTGCCCTGTCCAGGAGTCTTCCCTGAGACACAGGGAAAGGCCTTCAGCACCTTCTCCTTCCAATCCAGAGATCTCTCTGATTCATTAGAATCTAGTTCATTCTAATTCAATAGTTCATCATGTATGGAGGGCAAGACTCATTTTCCAAACTGTGCCCAGGAATGGCTCTTCTCTTCCTGATGATCTCTAACAAGATGAGAAATAAAGGATGCTAAGAAATTAGCTCAGTATAATGGGGAAGGAAGATCAGTTCCACGAGGTGAATAAGCACATCAGAGAAGATCCACAGGGCAGTTACAATGTATGAGGATGGTGGAGGATTATGTGGGTCCTGTCAGAGCAATGATAAGTCACATAGGTAAAGATGAAACTTTTGCCAAAAGCGTCAGGAGAATACATTCCATCCATCATGATGTTAGCAAAGATGTTATCAACCATTGAAAGGTGTGACTGAAAATACCTATGAACTGGGCATCCACAGGTGAGCCCTCTGACACCAAGAACAAATACTTACAGGAAGAGTGATATCCCAGTCCTACACTCAAGGTAGAGGGAAGATGACTGGCTAGTGAGAGGGCAGGAACTCAGAAACCTTAGGGATCACTGACATGAAGCAATACTTGATGGTTCCTGCCCTGCTAGTGGTTGTTATTTAAAATGTGAGAGCCTCTAGGCCAGGGGACATTACTCTCTCTGTTATTAGTGACACACACCAAAAGACATCCAGTGTGTGTGAGTTGCTGGGCTGGTACTGAAACCTCTTTAGTCCCCATGTGCTTCCTTCCACTCAGAGTGAAAGCAGAGGGCCCTCAACAGAACAGCTGCAGCCTTGAATATTCCTGACTCTCTGCCAAACTAACCTTGAAAATCCTCAACTTTGTTCTGCTCTTGAAGAACTCAGAGGAGCAGGTAGGCCCATTGCTTCTCAGAAACTCTCACCTGCTTAGCCCCACTCCTGGAAGGAGCAGCTCAAGCCTTCCTCCTTCATGAAGCCCCCATCCCTTTCCCAGGACTCACTGCGCTTTCCCCAGAACCATTTATTTCTTGATGTGTGACATGGAGACTGAAGGCCATCTTCCTTCTGCCTCCCTTTGGTCTCCCTGTGCTCTCCATCCTGTCTCCCAAGAATCCTGTTCAGTCTAGACAGCATGTCTGTAGGTGAAACACAAGACACTGCACAAATGCCCCAATGACAGTTGGTGTTGCCACAACACTGGTGACATCACATGGAATGCCAGGGCTCTCCAGGATACAGTAGAATGTCCATGTGCTGATGTCACCTGGTATAGCTATTTCATCCCTGTTACATACCTCACCCAAAAGTGACTTGAAACCAAGGTGCCATTTTCAGGAGCCTCTGGATTCACAATGGAAGCCTTTAGGTAGATCCTCCTTCCAAAGCCAGAAATCTAGGCCTCTGCTTCATTAGAAACTTTATCTAAGTGAAGTTGAAAGCTCACTTCACATGCACTGTCCACGGTTAGATTTTCCCCTCCTTAAGATTAATAATCAATAATTTGAGAAAGAAAGGATGCTTAGAAATGAGGTCAGGATAAAGGGGAGTAGTAGGGATGAGACCTCTGAAGTGAATATTCACCCAGGGAAGATCCTCAGAATTTTAGAGATTGGTGGGCTCAAAAAAAGTTACATAGTTAGTTATGAAGATTCCCCCAGTGTCAGTAGAGCTCATCAAGCTATGAGGTTGTTAGTGAGATGGTATCTTAGTGTCATTTGATTTGCATTTCCCTCTTGGCTAAGGATTTTAAGCAATTCCTTAAATGTCTTTTGGCCATTTAATATTCTTCTGTTGTGAATTCTGTTTAGATCTGTACCGCATTTTTTAAGTTGGATTATTTAATAGTTTGATGTCTAGTTTCTTGAGTTCTATATATATTTTGGAGATCATCCCTCTGTCAGATGTGGGTTGGTGAAGATATTTTCCCATTCTGTAGGCTGTCATTGTGTCCTGTTGACCCTGTCCTTTTCCTTACAGAAGCTTCTCAGTTGCAGGAGGTCCCATGTATTAGTTGTTGCTCTCAGTGTCTGTGCTACTTCTCTTCTATCAGGTTCAGTGTAATTGGATTTATGTTCAGGTGTTTGATCCATTTGGACCTGAGTTTTGTGCATGGGCACAGATAATGGATCAATTTGCATTCTAGCATGTGTGAATGCCAGCACCATTTGTCAAAAATGCTTTCTTTTTTTCATTGTATAATTTTAGCTTCTTTGTCAAAAATCAGGTGTTCATATGTCTTTAGATTAAAGTCATGGTCTTTGATTCATTTCCATTGATCTATGTGTCTATTTTTATGCCAATACCAAGTTGTTGTTAAATATAGCTCTATAGGGGTCCATGAGGTCAGGGATGATATTGCAAGACATTCCTTCATTGTACAGGATTGTTTTGGCTATCCTGGGTTTTGGTTTTCATATGAAGTTGAAAATTGTTCTTAGAAGGTCTGTGAAGACTTTTGTTGGGATTTTGATGGGGATTAAATTGAATCTGAAGATTGCCTTTGGTAAGATCGTTATTTTTACTATGTTGATTCTACCTATCCAAGAGCATATGAGAGCTTTCTATTTTCTGATATCTTCTTCAATTTCTTTTTTTAAAACTTAAAGTTCTTATCAGATAGGTTGCCCAATGAATTTTTGTTGTCTTTGGCTATTGTAAAGGTGGATGTTTCTCTGATTTTATTCTCAGCCCATTTATCATTTGTATATAGGAGGGCTACTGATTTTTTTGAGTGTGTTAATCTTGTATCCTGCCACATTACTGAAAGTGTTTGTCAGCTGAAGGAGTTCCCTGGTGGAATTTTTGGGGTCACTTATGTATACTATCATATCATCTGAAAACAGTGAATGTTTGACTTATTCCTTTCCAATTTGTACCACCTTGTTCGCCTTTTGTTGTCTTATTGCTCTAGCTAGAACTTCAAGTCCAATGTTGATAGATATAGAGAGAGTGAGCAGCCTTGTGTTATTTCTGATTTTAGTAGAATCCCTTTGAGTTTCTCTTCATTTAGTTTGATGTTGGCTGTAGGCTTGCTGTATGTTGCCTTTATTTCGTTTAGGTATGTTTCTTGTATCTCTGATCACTCCAAGACTTTTATCGTGAAGGGATGTTGAATTTTGTCAAAGGCCTTTTCAGCATTTAATGAGATGATCATGTGGGTATTTTTTCTTTTAGTTATATTTATGGTGGATTCCATTTACAGACTTTCATATGTTGAAAGGGATATAGAAAAGGTAGGTGAAAGGGTAGATTATTGAATCTACTCTGAAAAGAAAAAAGAGAGGATATAGATATGGTAATATAGAAAGTTAGATTTTTGAATCTACTTTTAGAATGGAACTACTAGTTTTAAATATTACACATTGGATTTTTGTATATTGTATATAAATTATGTATATTGATACAAATTTGAGATTGATTTTGTTAGAAAATACTTCTATATATATTTCTAGTCTTGTCCAATGTATCATTCCTATACAGTTCATTTCACAATGCAGTGCAGTTTTCAGTCCTTAAAAGTTATTGCCAACTATTTAGGATAATAAAGAAATGCAGGTTAGTAGTTAGTCATTACAATCAAACCTGTAGTCATATTAGGTCTGTTCTCAAGGTCAAGCAGAAATATATTTTAGATAGACAGGTCATCTTAAAAGCACTTCAGAGATCTTCAGAATATGGCATTGAAAATGATAACATAGATTTTTTTCTTTTTTTAAAGATTAACAATTTATTTCTGTTTAAAATATTTTCATTGTGTATATTCATTGTACATGGTACTGCGTTACATAAGGACATTTTCACCCAAGTCTATATTGCACATTGTTGTACCGAGTGCATTCTCCCTCCCTTCCATTTCTTCACCCCTCCCCTCCCACTAGACCCCTTTACTCTCCTAGATGGTTTTGCTTCTATTTTCACGCCATATATACATACATGATTTTATTTTCCTATATAAAATATCTGAACTACATATTGGGGACTGGCTTAATTCACTTATATGGTCATGTCCAGCTATATCCATTTTATTGTAAATGACATAACATTTTTCCTCTTTGTGCCTGAAAAAAAATTGACTATGTATCCGTGCCACATTTTCTTTACCCAGTCCTCTGCTGTTGGACCTCTATGTTTGTCTATAACTCAGCTATTGGGAATGATGCTGCAATAAACATTACCATACAAGTATCTCTGTAATCTGTTGACTTGGAGAATTTTAGGTAAATACCTAGGAATGATATAGTCAGTGCATGTGGTAGATTTCAAATGTTTTGGGGAACTTCCTTCCATACCAGTTTCCATAGCGGTTGGACTAGTTTACATTCCCACCTGCAGTAAATAAGGTTCCCTTTGTCCATAGCCTCATCAATATTCATTATTATTTTATTTATCACTTTGCTAATAATTGCCACTCTGATCAGAGTGAGATAAAACATAATATTTTGTTGTTGTTGTTTTTGAGACAACAAGGTCTCACGCATGCAAGGCTGGACTCTCTCTATATCCATGACCTTGAACTTCTTAAATTCTTGCCTCTAACCTCCCAATTTTGGGGATTATAGGCATGTGCCACGACACTTGATTTATGTGGTGCTGGGGATTGAATTCAGAGCTTTGTCCATGCTAGCCAAGCACTCTACCACTGAGACACACCTCCAATCCTTGAATGTAGTTGTAATTTGCACTTCTCCATGGTTAGTGAGGTTAAATGCCATCTTCATGTGTTTATTGGTCATTTTTGTTTTATCTTATGGGGACTGTCTGTTCATTTTATTAGCCCATTTATTAGGTTGCTTGACTTATTTAGTATTTCTTTTCATTTTTTTAGTTCTTTATGTTTTTAGAAATTAGTGCTTTGTCAGATATTGAGCTCTTCAGATTTTATTCCATCCTAAGCTGTTTCTTCATCTGACTGTTTCTTTTGGTGTGCAGAAATTTTTTACTTCCTGTTGAAAGCTTGACTCATCCAAGACTGCAGAGGCCCTGATGAAAGTACAAAAGGAACATTGTTCTGTGTCTTCACCTAGGGTCAGACTTGGCAAGGCCAGTCTAGGGCTGGTGGCCAGGGCCTTGAAGGGGTTAAGGTTTTGGTTCCTAAGAACTTGGCTTTTTCTCCTGAAGAGGCTGGATTTATCAGTCTCAAGGCTGTTGTGTGCTCCGTAAACGGTGCTCTTGAAATGGCCTGTGTTCCCCTTGTGCAAAAGGCTTGGTTAGCCTCCTGCTTACCTCGTCCCATTGTACGACCGTCTTCTGCTGACTCTGTCCCATTCTTCCCTCTCACTTGGTTCAAAGATCAACTCCTACTAGACCTTAATGTTATACCTAAACAGTTTCAGAGGTTTAGTCCATTCCATCATGATAGAGAGCATGGTGGTACACATGATGCTGGAGCAGTAGCTGAGAGCTTCATCCTGATCTGCCAGGAGAGAGAGAGAGAGAGAGAGAGAAGAGAGAGAGAGAGAGAGGAGAGAGAAAGGAAGGGGAGGGGAGGGGAGGGGAGGGGAGGGGAGGGGAGGGGAGGGGAGGGAGGGGAGGGGAGAGAAGAGAGAGAAGAGAGAAAGCTTTTTTCTTTGACTAAGAGACATGTCTGCTCCTCACAGTATCAATCTTCTTCAAGAAGACAATGGGCATTGAAGAAAGTCAATGTAGTGTTTACTTTATTTTGTGGCACAAGTTAGCCACTGGGTAAGAAAGTGACCTTACATCAACTGCTGACAGTATGCTGTCCAAAATGGACAAGCAGGACACAAAAAAAGGACTGCTGCACCTTGCAAAGACAAAGTAGAAAGGCCCTTCAGAAAATCCTGCTTCTCAATGAGTCTGACAGATATGCTAGGCCTGTAGGCCAAAGATGGATGTCCCAATGGTGCAGAGAAATCTTGAGTGACTATCCAGGCAACCAGCTGTTTCTGTTATTTCTCACATTTTGTGGAAGTCACTTAGTTATAGTTCCTGTTTACTCAGTTAATATTATTTCCTTCTCAGGTCTCTGAAGGAGTTGAACATTAGATAGTTATAGTTTTCCTTGTTGAAGAAATTCAGAAAAGAAACTCACTAAAGAGGTGTAAAGTGTATAAGATTGAAAGACATCAAAAGATAGTTTTTGGTTGGTAATACAAATTAGGATAGAAGAGAATTAGACACATCCTTTGGATTCACAAAGATAGGATAGATAATGGAGTATTTT
>NW_023504910.1:0-8071 GCF_004664715.2 Peromyscus leucopus | reverse complement strand
TCCCTAGGCTGGAATTAAGTGGCCCAGCATGGTCACAGACCCCAGCAACTGCTCCGGGTCCTAAGGAAGGTCTTCTCAGCATCACAGAATATCCGAGCTCCATTTGAACCACAGGCAGTGGCTTTCTTGAAGAGCATACGCCCAGCTCTGAGCCTGAATAAGACCCCTGTCACCAATGCTGCCGTGTCCAGACTGGAGCTCAGCACAACAGACAGGAGCTGCTCTCGGCCGATCTGCCCCTGCAGTCTCTTGAGGTCTCAGATACAAACCAGTTACAGGTACCTGAGTACACAAAAATCTGATTGACACTCGTGTTTTCTTATTCCTAGTTTCAGATGATGGTGAAAAACTTACTCAGCGCCGCAGGTCCTAATGTGCCTTGAAAGAAGAACTCTAAGTAAAAGTCACTGTTGGGACACCATAATAGTGACAGGCCCTGAATCATAGAATGGTTTGAAAGTAACTAGACAAAACTAGGAAAAAATGTTACCATCAGTATTCAGCCCTCCAAGGTCATTAAATAAGGGAAGTTTGGAATTGTTCATTGTTTGATAAATGATGGCCTGTGTGTAAGACGATGATAGAAATCCATCTGCACCCTCAAATTTCCTGAAAGAGGGGTGGGGAGCTTCTCCATAAGATCAGTGTAAAAAGTGGGAAATAATCTCCATTTATTTCCTTACTTGACATCACATAAATTGATAGTGTTTCAAGTGTGAGCTCCACCTACATTTTCATTAGTCTGTTTCTAGTTGATATCACTGTAAATAATTAAACTTTTAATTTTTATGATCAATTTCAATATAAATCTTTTGTTCTCATTGGCCCTGTTAATTGATTTGAACATGCTTTGCTTTAGGTATATTGTAAAAAGAATTTTTTTTGAGGTGATGTCTCCGTAGCCCAGATTGGGTCTTGAACTTAATTATGTACCTGCTCCATCCTGTTTCTACCTCCCACAGCAATTGCTGCATCCTGTCCCTGAAAGAGACAAAACTAGGAGAGAGGTGAGAATAATAACCCCACCTCAACTGATTCTAAGACATGAGGAGGAGTAACTTTAAGTACGATGAGATCTACAGATTGGTATTGATTTCTGCCAGCACAAATAGCTGGCTTTGAGGGAGCCATTTTTGTAAACATTGGGCAACGGTGGTGTGAGTCTGTAAGGCCAAGCACTTGGAGGTAAGAGGCAGGAGAATACAGAGGTTCAACAGGCTGAGCCCAGGCCGAAATATTTAATTCTAACATAGATTTTGATTACACTAAAATATACGAACAACGGAATTAAGCATTCAACCATCTTAAATGTATAATTCAATGGCATAATCAAATAATAACACCTGAGGAGCACGTACACCAATCCTAGAGATCATATACTTATATTTTGGTATAGTGAGCCTAGCTTACGGCTCATCCTCTCCGCCACTTTATTTCACCAACAGCAAATCTTGGTTCCTTAAACGGTCGCTACTTCCTCCACCAGCCTCGGTAACAATCTGTTTTTCTGTGTCATCAATCCATGTGTCTCTCTAGAATTCCATATGCAATCATACAATAGTTCCTCCTGTCTAAGCTCATTGCCCTTTCATATGGTGCTCTAAGTTCACCATGGCATAGCCTATATCAGACTTTGCTTTTCTTTTTAAGAAATGAAATAAAGTTCTTTGTGGATATTTTACTAGAGTGTCTGTGCCATTTTGTTTATCCAGGCATCTGTTTAATGGACATTGTGTTGTTTTAAACCGCTGCGGTGATAAATTGAAGTTACTAAGTGTCTTTTGATCCCTGTTGTATTGGTTTTCTATACTCCTGGAGTAAAATTGTTTGCTTTTTCTGATGGCAATTAATGTTTGAAGACAGGGTCTCACATTGGCTAGAAGGCCGGACTTCTCTATGGAATCCCTCCATCCCCGCAAGCCTCTACAGCATACTGGATACATCTGTGAGTCCATCACAATCTTTCGTGTCAGTAGGACTTCCACTGTGCTCGCAGGGAGGCCCACCCCATTTACCTTCTCACCGCCATGGCAAGTCTCCACATATTATCTCCACTCTCCACACCCCTTTTCCTGTTCTTTGCTATCTCTTAACATAATTTTATAAGGCAGTGAGTTCCGTCCTGTGGTTGGATTATACATTCCCCTATGACTGAAGGACTCATTACCTGGGATACCTAATGAGAGAAAAGTGCCTAATCGTATCCTTTACTATATTATTCGAGAACTGAGGAGTTGGGCCATGGTTAAGAGCACTGGCTGCATCTCCTGAGACCTGAGCTGAATTCCCAGCACTCCTTGGCACTCGCAGCGGTCTGTGCCTGAGTTTCAGAGACCTGACAACCTCACAAGACATACATGAAGTCAAAACAACAATGCTCATAACAATAAAAATAAAATTAATATATTGCAGGATGGTAGTGGTGCATGCTTTAATCCAGCACTCAGGAGACAGAGGCAGGTGAATCTCTGTTAAGTTTGAGGCCAGTCTGGTCTACAGAGTGAGTTCTAGGACAGCCAGAGCTGTTACACAAGAAACCTGTCTCCAAGAACCAAAACCAAAACAAACCTAAACAACAAAACACCAAAATAAAATAAAACAATTTGTCAAGGCATTGAGGTTCATGCCTGCACTTGCAGGAATCCAGAGGTGAGTGAAGAGGCTGTCCTGACTTTGAGACTAGCCTGGGCTATATAATGAATGAGTCTGGGCCAGCCAACGCTAAAGAGTAAAATTTTGTCAAACAAAACAAAACAAACAGAATCATCGTTGTCTCTTGCAGGACTTCTTCTTTGTCTTGTGATTTTAACTAACCCTATAAAAACTCGTATCACACATGTTTCTTGAAAAACATTATCTCCTGTTCTGTAGATTGTCATTGTAATGTCGTCTGACACATGAACAATTGTCAATTTGATAAGATCTATATTAGTCAGGTCTGTATTAGTTTAGAGGAAAGAACTAATGGAATGAGTCTAGATATAAACAGAAAGGGGATTTATTAAAATGGCTTACAGGCTGTGGTCCAGCTAGTCCAACAATGCAATGACTGTCTACCCATAGAAGTCCAAGAACCCAGTAGTGTTGAGTCTATGAGGCTGATGTCTCAGCTGGTCATCAATATGCCAGAATCCTAAAGAAGTAGGCTATAATACCAGTGAATGATGGTTTTTCTAGAGAGAGTGAGAGCAAGCAGGCAAAGAGAGAGCTTCCTTCTTCCATGTCCTTATAGAGACTATCAGGAGAGGCCCGGATTAACGATGGATCTTCCCATTCCAAAATCCAGATTAGAAGTTGATCTTCCCATTTCAAATGATCTAATTTGGAAAAAAAATCCCTCAGGTGTGCCCGTCCTTTTAGGTTTTAGTTAATTTTAAATGCATCAAGTTAACAACCAAGAATAGCCATCCAGGTCCAATTTTTTTGCTACTGCTTTTTATAGCATATCTAAGGATCCATCATAAAATCCAAGGTTGTGAGGACTATCTGTTTTCTTCTAAGCATTCTATAGTTTTAGCTCTTAAGTGTGTCATTGATCCAATTTGTTACCTTTTTATGAGTTAGAGTAAGAGTCTAACTGTGTCCTTTTGCATGTACAAAACCAGTTGTTTCCACGCTGTGGTTGTTGGGGAGCTGTCTTATTTGTTCTGTGAGTCTGGAGAGCACACGGAGCTTCCCCTGTGCTCAGTGACCACCAGATGCTGCAGACAGCACATTCTTCATGGATGTGCTTCCTAAACAGATGTTAGAGTCTCTGAGAAGTTTCCTTATGAATATATCTAAAAATCACAGCACTCTTGAGAATACCCACTTGGGACTCTAGTGATGGAAACTATGTGCTGCTTTCCAGATCAACTCTTCACTAACTTGGACAAGTTTCCAAGCCTGAAAGAACTGTCTGTGGGACTAGATGGCATTCCAGATGTGCTTTCAGTCATCCCTGGAGATTTCCCAAACCTCCACCACATGGAGAAGTTATCCATCCAAACTTCCACAGAGTCTGACCTCTCCAAACTGGGTAAGAATGGCGCTTGGATCTCCCAGGTCATATTTCAGCTGGAAAAGCTACTTGGCTAATAATTGTTAGAATCATGAAATCATCATTAGTTAAAACTTCTATGGGCCTGACATCGTAAACTCTGTCCATAGGAAGGTGTAGGAACGGCACCCTTCCTTGGAGATTGATTTGTAACTCTTGAGTCTTTACTATATGCTAAGAACTGTTCTGAGCGCTTTACAAATCCTAACACACTCCTCACACGCACTGTGTGAGAGAAGGCACTGTGACCGTTGACACTGTGCATCTGGGGAGATGAAGGCACAAAGAAAGACATTAAGTGACTGGCTCAGGTTCATTCAGCTCAGCTAGTGTATCTTCAGGCCATTGCTGTTGTAGGCACAGCCATGCAGCTGTGTTAAGTCTGATGCTGTTCTTAGTCCTCACTCAGGGAAGCCTAATCTTTCCTTCTCTTCTTCCTACATCTTTACTAAGCATGGTTGCCCTGACGTTTAGGCTTTCTTCCTCTTCCTCTGAAACCCGCCCAACCTGGTACTGCGCCGGATTCCTGACCTCCATTGCTGAACATGCTACTTTAAATCAAACACCTTGTTTTCCTCCACTTCCTCTTCTTTATCTTCCTCTCCAAAATTATTTGTAGTGTCCTTTGGCTTTTGTTTTAAGCTGTCTGTACATCGCTGCTTACACATCTACCTGCCAAGGGAGAAGGAAATCTTGTAAGTAGCCATCTGAACCCTTTCCCCC
This sequence comes from Peromyscus leucopus, assembly GCF_004664715.2. Classification (NCBI taxonomy): domain Eukaryota; kingdom Metazoa; phylum Chordata; class Mammalia; order Rodentia; family Cricetidae; genus Peromyscus; species Peromyscus leucopus. The sequence continues at coordinate 3,309 of NW_023504910.1, read as the reverse complement.
ACTTTCTCCCTAGCCTAGCCTCATGCTTGATGGACAGCTATGCAGCCATGTTTCTGAAATGCATCATTTCGCAAAATGCTTTAAAATATGATGGGCTGCTTGACTTGGTGCACACTGAACACTGAAGCCTAAGAAAAATGTCAATCTGGAGCTGACATGCAAAAGATCATCGAGGTGTGGCATGGCGCCACACAACTGGAACCCTAGCATGTGAGAAGCCAAGGGGGAAGGATACACCAAGTTCAAAATCATTGAATTCGAGGTCAGTCTGAGCTACACTGTAAGACTGACTCAAAAAAAAAAAAAGAGAAAAAAAATTCTCACTCTTGTAATAGATGGCATGCCTTGCACTCTTAACACACTGTGATAGATCCCTATTCCAACTGGTCTCAACTAAGACTCTGTTTCTAATCAAAAGGAAACCATGTGTATCCTCATTGATTAATCTTCAAAAACTAGGTATTCCATACATGAGGACAAATGCCACTGCCTCTTGACCCTCAGCAATCTAACTTTTTAAAAGCTCCAAACCACCATCTCTATTGTGATGACTCAATTATAAAGTATCTCCCACAGGAAAAACAAAACGAAACAAAAACAAACAAAATAGTTTGAGGGTGCATGAGCAAGCACAAACACAAATAGATACATATAATAAAGTATTTTTAAATAAAAATAAACTTCAACAATTTATGCTTCAGAATTATCCTTTTATGTTACTTCGTATAGAATTTTTATTACATAAATGCAATATACAAATACAGAGATGTTAGGGCTCAAAGATAAAGGTGGCTTTTATGCATAGGTCTCAGATTCATTCCGTGTGTGTGTGTGTGTGTGTGTGTGTGTCTATGGATAGAGAAAGAGAGAGACAGAGAGACAGAGAGAGCATATACTATTTCAAGTCGTTTCTACTTTGATTCCGTCAAGCACTGTGTCAGGAGTGTGGTATCTTCAGCAGTAGGGATTTATCTTCAAGTTCTGGGAGCAGACCAAGAACGACAGTGAGGTCTGTATTGTTTGGGGACTCTCTTGGAACCTCTGACCAAAAACTTGAAGGGAAGTTTACTATGTCTGGTACTGAGGCTATTGTTAGTCTATGGTGAATCCTTATTTGAACTTTGAGAGGTGAAAACTGATCCAGAGAGCATCGGGAGCTTGTCCCAGGTTATCTGCTCACTAGTCTGTTGCAGAATCCAGTATGGCCTGAGCACTAGCTCAGTGCGTCACTGCCTCTTAAATTGCTGTGGCTGAGCTGGTGGATTGAGAGGCCAATTCTGATGGGAATTTGTAGTCTTCTCTAATTTCTGAATATCCTTCATCTTTTCCAGTTAAACTCATCCAGAACTCTCCAAATCTTCAAGTTTTCCAACTGGAATGTGATTTCTTTTCGAATTGTGAGTCTCTCATGACTGTGATTGCTTCCTGCAAGAAACTCAGAGAGATTGAGTTTTCTGGACGATGCTTTGAAGCCATGCCATTTGGTAAGAACTATACAACATTGATTTTAGATGCTCCTGTGCACAAAGTCATTAAGTACTCTAGAATTAAGAGGCTGCTGGTGTCACAGAAACTGTGACGGCACCTGACTTCAGTGAGTCTTTCACAGCAATGAAGTGCATCTGTGTCTACAATGTAACCATTTCCTTTCCAGAATTGTTTCCTCTGCTTAATCTTAGTAATTCAATCTGATTATTATATCACTTTTCATCACTTTTGAAACACTCTTACTTCAATGGTATTGCTCTGTGTCACAGGAATGTATCTGAACTAACTATATTTTATTTTCCTTTTCCTAGTCACTATTTTGCCAAATTTTGTTTCCCTGAAGATACTGAATCTTAAACGCCAACAATTTCCAGATAAGGAAACATCAGAAAATTTTGGTAGGTTTATAAAACAGTGGTTCTTTATTCTTTATCTCCCCTGCCCCTCCCCCCACCTCTTCCCCTTCCCCCACTCCACCTTCTCCAGTGAACCCACAACAGAGCAAGCTGTGAATGGTTGTCCCTTGACTATTGGGTAGGGTTTCTGTTGCTGTGGTAAAACACCATGACCAAAAGCAGCTTGGGGAGGACAGAGTTTATTTCAGCTCTCAACTCTCAGGTTGTACTCCATCGCTGAGGGAAATCAGGGCAGAAACCTGAAGGCAGGAACTGAAGCAGAGGTCTGCTGCTTACTGGCTTTTTCCTCTTGGCTGGCTCAACCTGCTTTCTTATAGCACCAGTGGTCACCTGTTCAGGGGTGGAACCAGCCACAGTAAGCTGGGCCCTCCCACGTCAGTTGTCAATCAAGAAAATGCACTTCAGGCAGGCCCACAAGACAATTTGGTGGAGGCATTTTCTCAATTGAGTGTCCCTCTTCCAAAATGACTCTGGCTTGTGTCAATTTGACATAAAACGGCCAGGAACAACACCCATAGTGATTGGTTCTGGGACTGCTGATGATGCCAACATTAGAAGATGCTTAAATCTATGATATAAAATGGAGTAGTGTTTGCATGTGACCCTATCGTCCATGTACATCAAATTATCTCTGGATTGCCTACAATGCCTAATATAATATGTGCTACATAAACAGTATTGTGTTGTTCAAGGAATATGACATGGGGGAAATGTATGTTCGGCATGGATATAATTTTAAAATTATTTCAGGTCTGGCTTCAGGTCTGGCAAAAGGGCTGAGAGCATTACAACAGCTTGATGCCAAGCTTGAAGCCCTTCCTCCCCAGGACATAGTGGAAGGAGAGAACTGACTTAGGCATGTTGTCTTCTGACCTCCACACATACTCTGTAATACACACACACACACACACACACACACACACGCACACACACGCACACACAATTAATTAAATATAATAAAAAATGAACCTGTGGTGGGTAGAATGTGCCGATACAGAGGGTCAGCTGTACCAGTTACACTGGTCCTTAAGAGGACACCATAGTGATGCTCCGTATCACCCCCAGATGCCAACATTGTTGATCACACACATCCTGACACTTGATCTCATTAAATGCAACGTTCTCAGACTCATTGACCTCTTAGGAGAGAATTTGATCATGATAGTACTATGTAATGACATTGTCTGGCACACACTCCAAATATGCCAAGTCCTTTTTGTTTCATGGTTTCTGGAATACATACTAAAACTTCTATTTAAGGTCAAGAAACTATGACTCAGAATCAACAAAATGATAAGTATAAGAAGAGTTTAGGTACTTGGACTTAAGAACTGATTGTGAAAATAATGGGCTTTCATGGGAAACACTCTAACAAGTTAAAGAAAGGAAAGAGAGAATGCAGATA
>NW_023504909.1:0-19382 GCF_004664715.2 Peromyscus leucopus | reverse complement strand
TTAGTAAACTCATCCAGAAATTGTTCTTCCTGCAGAGAACAAGACTCCAAAACTAGTGAATAAATTATTCCTCTTTTTATGTAAAACTGGAGGTAAACAAACCTCTTGGGGCCATGTGCTGTGTCAGCTGCCTCACAGCTCTGTAAAGTTTGCCCAGTCACTTCTCTTCTCTGACTCTCAAACTCAGCAAAATCAGAAATTATTCACTGGCACCATGGGATCCATGGGGACTCTCAATCCCTTATGTCTTCACCTGAGTCCCTGTAAGTGAAGAGAAGGGGAAATTTGTCTCTCTTCTAAATAAAAGTGAAGTAATAATTCCTCTCTATAGTTCAGAAGAGGGATGATCTGCTCTGAAAAAGGTAGGAAGCAAGCAGAACATTACTACCTCCCGGAGAGGAGGTGATGGGGACTGAAGAAGGAAACAAGTGAGCAGAAGGGAGGATTTTATATAAAAATACTACTTCTGACAGAATAGCCTTGACTTCACTTTTTCCCTTTGAGAGAAGTTAATGTTGGTTCAGTGGTGTTGTAGATATATTAATTCCACAGGAGATTCAATGTACACTGATATGAATCTCAGTTAAGACACTGAACACGTGACCTTTACATTGTGTCCTGCCATTTTTCTGTCAGTGGCATAGGGGTGATGAGATGGAAAATTATGCACAAGTCACATGAAATAGAATTACTTAGCAAGTAAGCTTTAAGAGATAAAAATTGAGGTTTCAAGTTATTGGAGTCTATCAGTCAAGGAATTTTGTGAATGACAATGCATTGCATCAATACTTTCCTTCTGCACAGTGATTCATGGATATGAAAGACAGCCCATTTGGATTTTATACACTGAAGGCATAGGAACATACAGCTAAACTATATGGCATTTGTAGTGTAGGCAGAAACAGAGCACAGGATATTCTGGAATGTTCCTCCTTACCTCCATTCATACCATATAGAGCACATGTTATATTTATTCTTAGAATTTCATGTGAGATAATGCAGAACACATAGTCATAGCACATATGCCAACTAAATCCCTATTTCTTATTACTTGATTTGCATTAGTTTTTTGAGAATTTCAACCAATAGGCTTTAATCATATACACCCCCTTACTCAAATCCTCCTGGACCTACCCAACCCAGCTGTTATCTCTTTTGTCCATGAAGTTCAATTTGTGATGTCCATATATTCATGAATGTGTGACCTCTCACTGGAGCATGGTCCACTTACTTGTCACAACTCTCTTGAAACTGACTCTCCCAACAGCTATCATTTGCTTATAGCCCTTGTCTAAGGGTGGGACTTCATGTCCACAGCCTCAGTGCATGCTAGGGTTTGGTCTACCTTGCACATGTACTGTTCTTGTGCATGCTGTCACATCTGCATTTGAATTCATATGTGCAACTTCCTTCTTGTGTCCAGTAGATACTATTTCTTTTTCATTATCATAAACCTCATTCAGTCATTTTTGGTCCAACATTTTCACAATTAAGACTGATCATTTGTAGACTTAGATGTCATGTAAAAGTCATATTTAGAGCCAAGCATTCCACAGTCCTTTATGCTCTGCACTGTGGTGACATTTTGTTCCCCAAATATTGTGCACCCTAATAAACTCATCTGGGGTCAGAGAAAGGAACAGCCACTAGATACAGAGGCCAGAAAAGGGTGGCACACATACCTTTAATCCTGGCATTCTGGAGGCAGGGATCTGACTGGATCTCTGTGAGTTCAAGGCCACACTGGAAACAGACAGGAGTGGGAACAGCTTTTAATCCCAGGAAGTGATGACAGAAAGCAGAAAGGCATATAAGGCGTGAGGACCAGGAACTAGAGCTGGTTAAGCTTGTAGGCTTTGAGCAGCAGTTCAGCTGAGATTCATTTGGATAAGGACTCAGAAACTTCCAGTCTGAGGAAACAAGATCAGCTGAGGAATTGGCAAGGTGAGGAAGCTGTGGCTTGTTCTGCTTCTCTGATCTTCCAGCATTCACCCCAATACCTGACTCGAGGTATTGTTTTTTATTAATAAGATTATTTAAGATTCATGTTGCACTGCACTTTGGCTATTGTGGGTACCTGTATTGATCACCATATATTGCAAATATAAACTTCCCTGCTGAGGTTTGAGAGATGCATTAAAATAGGGATCCAAAGCGAAGTCATAGGAGCCAGTTTAATACTGTGTGCATTTAGCAGAATGAGAATAGTAGTTCTTCATCAAGAATCTTGTCCTAAAGAATAATAATATGTTAGTTATCCATCTATCAATAAATGTTAGGCAATCTATTACAGGGATCTTATGATTGTCATCTTATTTATTGCATTCATATGTTCCATCAGATAATCATGGGCTCCTGTATATTCTGATTAGACTGTCATTCTACATGATGGTTTTCTTGCTCATTTTCCTCATCCATTCTTGGTGCCATGCAAAAAGGAATGTACATCAAGAAGAAGGCAGTGAGTGTCATCTGAGTAGCATGAGAAACTGAACCTGGAGGAATACAGGTGTGTGATCTTCATTTACTTGGCCTAGGACAGGGACACTGATGTGGGTCTTTGCAGAGAGAACAGCTGAGCCCTTGTTCTTTCCCTCAGCTCTCAGACCAGTGACTAATTCTCCACTGTATATTCACATTCAAAGCAGACTAATATCTAGAAGAAGGTTTTATGAAAGAGAGAGCACTAAAGAGAGAACTAGGAGCACAGAGCAAGAAAGAGATGGGGCTGGAACATAGAGATGCAGAACATCTGGTTCTGATGTGTGGGAGAAGAGAAACCTTGGGTTTTACCGTAACTCTCCTTAATAAATTGGTATTTGAAATGTGCATGCAGAAGTGCTTTCTTAGGTGTTATTAATTACTCCTCTTCTCTACAAATGCAACATCAATGACCAAGGGTCTGAAGTGAAAAGAATTTGGAAGAGATAGGTCCCCATGAACTCACACTTTCCCATGAAGGATGTCCTACATCCCCTCATACTGCACAAGAATATGTTCATATAAAAGCACTCAACATTTGCCTCTTTTTAGGACCCTGAAGGAAAATAAATGCAGAATGTGACATGCACAGAATTTAATCAGTGGATCTTCAAACAGCAATATAACAGGACCAGTTCCTCACAGCACAATGAAGCCTCCACATGCATCAGGGTGTGCATGGGAGTTATTAAATGACAGGCTGGGATCAAAGAGTGTTGGTACCCTATGAGTTCTCAAAGAAAGATATCAGGAATTTTTCTGTAAAGACCACAGCCATTTTGGAAGCAAAAATGAATAGATGCAGTGAAACAATTGCTGAAATCATAGGATAGAAGTCTCTAACTTTGGTACCATCTGTCATTGTTCTGAAATGGAACTGAATGTGGATTTACTATATTTAAATGCTATGGTTCTCACTTTTCCTTTGGAGAGAAATCAAACTATAAAATGAAATTAGACTTGAAATGTTAAAGCCTGCTAAAGGTTCATCTTTGTAATTGCCTAGTCTTGCACAACTTTAAAAAAACTTCTTTGCATGTTTCTGTAAATTAAAGCTTGCTTTGTACCAGATGACCTTCTGTTTGCCTGAAGATAGAGTGTAATGTTAGTTACTCTGCCTTTAAAATCCCCTGATTGAGGTATCTTGGGGCTGCCTTTGAGAGCCCCAAGTCTCAGGTATATATCTGCTGTCAGTATGTGAATAAAAGCCTTTGCTTTCTTAAAATTTATTAATGATCAGAGAAGTGAATCTCTGAATGAGCCCACACGCATAACACCATGATCCTGTAAGTAATCATAATAACCCTCATAGTTCAATAAATTAGACCTGTCTGGATCATTTATTGGATCTGTCATTGGTGCCCTATCTGCTAGAATCAAGAGATGAATGCTCATGTTTTACCAGAAAGATTCACACACCCTTTGTACACACTAACAATCTTAAATTCATTTTTTTGTTGCTGTGATAAAACCCATGATCAAAAGCTAATTGAGGTAAAGGGTTTATTTGGCTCATGTATCTTAAACATCCCAGGTCACAATCCATTGAGGGAAGCCAAGGCAAGAACAGGGATGAAAGAACTGAAGCAGATGCAATGAAGTTTCACCACATACTTGAATGTTCTTAATGGCTTGGTCAGCCTGCATTACTCTGCAATTTATGATGACCTGGCAAGAAGTGAAACTACTCACAGAGGTCTAGGCCCTTCCCACATCAACCTTGAAACAAGAAAATTCCCAACAGATTGCCTCCAGGCAATTTTTGTGGATGCATCTTCTCAATTGATAGGCCCAAATGACCATATCTTGTTTCAAACTGACAAAAATAAATAAATAAATAAATAAATAAATAAATAAATAAATAAATGGGACAATAAACCATATGTTCTCTTTTGCTTTTTCTTTGTTTTGATATATGATAAAATGTGTTTGTTAAATGAAAAAGAAAAGCTGAACTTTTCAACAGATTGTCTTCTTGTCCTATATTATACTGATTTTAGGGTCAGTCAACTAATGTATCTCCTAGAAGCAGACATCAAAGCTTTAGTAAGGACTTAATTTCCAATGTGCCATTACATAAAGAAATGTTGATAAAGGATCCCATCTTATACATCACTGCTGTGACATAATCTTTTGTACACTCTGAAGATAAGTTACTCTCATTGGTTTAATAAAGAGCAAACTGTCTAATAGCTGGGCAGGAATAGGTTAGTTAGGAGAACCAGTCTGAGGAACACTTGAAAAAGGGCACAGTCACCATCTAGACAGAGAGAAAGCAAGAGAGGGAGTAGAGAATAAGGGAAACTAAGCCACTTAAAAGAATGCAGATTTAAAAATATGGGTAAATTTAAGCGATAAGAACTAGTTAGAAACAAACTTAAGCTATCTGCTGAGGTTTCATAATTAGTAAGTCTCCATTTAGTTATTAGGGAGTTCACTAGTGGGACAGAAATTGCTTCCTACACATGGCAGAGTGTGAGCATGATAGAGCAAAACCAGTACAACCTAGTCTTATCTAAGTGTTGAGAATAAAAGCTGGATTCCCAGGTCTGATGTTTCTAGGTGTATGCTCTGGGGTAATTTTCTGAGACTCTGGTTTTACATTTATCATTTGGCGACCATAAGATCTAACTATGTTTATTGATGTGGGGAAAACATTCACAGTACTTGATTTTTGTTATATTGAAGTCCTTATCAAAGGACTTTTGGCAAAATATTGAAACTTAATCAGGTCTTAAAATTAAGAGTGAATATATAACTAAGAACTAGTGACTCATATCTGGACTTGATTTCCATAACTAGTAGTTTTCAGTAACCTAAATCAAATAAGAAATCTGTGGTGAATCCATCCATTTATACTACTAATAAGTATATGTCACAATTATGTTTGTGAGTCAGATATTAGTTTTTCAATGCAGATAGAAAGAAGTATGATGTGCTCCATACAATCCTATGATGACCAATGGGATAAGAAGACCCGTCATTTTACTTTATTTTAATTTATTTTATTTTATCATTATAACTTTTTAAATTTATTTTTCCTGCCAATGGCAGTTTCCCCTTCTTCTCTCCTCCTAGTACCCTGTGACTTCCCATCTAGCCCTGACTTCCATTCCTCCTCCATATCCATTCAGAAATGGGCTAGCCTCCCACTGGTTTGAACAAAACATGGCACATCAAGGTGAGGCAGGATTCCAGCATTGTACCCATATAACTCATTTAACAATGTAATGCAAATTTCTAGTCCTTGAAAGTTATTATTAGCAACTAAGTAGGATATAAAGAAATGCAAGTTAGTAGTTATTCATTATAATCAAATTTTTTTTCTAAGAATAATCTCAACAGAAGAGCCCTCCCTACTGGACGGTGTAGAAGGTGTGGCAAAGGCAGACATTGCACCAATGAATGCAAATCAATGAGGGACAGTCGAAGTAACCCTTCACCATTCAGAAATGCCTTGAGGGGCCTCTCACATCCCCATGTCAAATTGGGTTCAGTCATTTCCTATCATCATGGAGGAAACTCCTTCTCGTAGCAATTAAAGAACCTAATGCCTACTGTAAAAAAAACATCATATTGCTCTCAATAATAAAACAGCTTTCAAAAACAAAATGAATATTTCAAGAGAAAGTATAAATAAAAAATTGATAATGATTAAATTTGAACAAGAGAATCATCTTAATTATCAGAGATGATAGTTCATCAAACAGCATGACAATTCAATCTAAACTAATTTATATCACTAAAAAATGATCTTCATTTGAGCAGGTATAACTTGCCAAAAGGGAACCCCCAAGTTATGGTTTGGGCAGAATTTTGTTTTTGTCTTTCCATGAAAATAAAAGAACCATCTTGAGGAATTAAAAGACCTTTGGACAAATAAGCTTCCAAAGAAGAAGAAGAACTACCTGGAAAAATATTAATATGATCTAATGTGATCTATGAAGTCTCCAAAAGGAGGATGAGGCCCCACAGCAAAGATTCTAGCAGGACTATGACAATGCCACTAAGCTGACAAACACCACCTAAAGATCGGCTTTGGACTGCAAACTGCAAAGGACAATTTCAGGATGACCAGCTGACATGATCCAGCCTCACAGGCTAATATATCTGCTGTTTCCCATTATGAAAAGATTGGACAACAAATGATACAGCTAGCTCTTCCAGGACTTGACAATTAACCCAATTTCTTTACAGGATCCCCTAAAGATGCAGTCACACCCAGACAGCAGGAAGGAATCTTAAGAACACAAGCCCAACATTCCCAAGAAGCAGGCTGTGTGGTTTATTTGGTCTTTCAATAGGTTATGGATATTTGTCATTGTTTAGGGTGGTTGTTTACAAGTTGTTACTCATAATGGTCAGGAAAAAAGCTAAACAAAGGAGATAAGTAAGATTCAGGGTGCATGTTTTGAAATGAAAAGTGGAGGATACCGATATGATAGGATAGAAGAGTAGCTGTTTGAATCTACTCTGAAAACAAAAAAGGGGGATATAAAAATAAGATTAAAAAAGAATTCTGGTTATTGAATTTCATTTTAAAAACTAACTACTAGTACTAAATATTTTACATAGATTTGGATCATTGTATATTGATAAAAATTTAAGGTTATTTTTGTTAGAACATGTCTACTCTTATGCAAGCATTGTACCCATATTACTCATTTAACAATATAATGGAATTTTCCAGTCCTTCAAAGTTATTATTAACAACTAAGTAGGATATAAAGAAATACAAGTTAGTAGTTAATCATTACAATCAAACTTGTAGTCATATAAGGTATGTTTCCAAGGTCAAACAGAGATATATTTTAGAGAGACAGATTGTCTTCAAACACTTCAGTGATTTACAGAATATGACATTTAAGATATTTTAATAACAAAGGTTCTTTTTTTTTACAATGAGACATGTCTGCTCCTGGCAGCACCAATCTACATCAGAGAAGATGATGGGAATTGAAGAAAATCCACAGTAGTTTACTTTCTTTGTGGCAAAAGAGAGTCAGTGGGCAAGAAAGTGCTCTTGCCTCGACTGCTGGCAGTTTGTGTCTAAATTGGACAAGCATGGCAGAAAAGAAAGCAGCTGCCAATGTTTTGCCAAGGCTAAGTAAAACAGCCCTTCAGAACAATCTGCTTCACAGTCAGTCAGATAGTCTAGGCCTGTAGTCCAAAGATGGATGCCCCAACATTACAGATGAACTTTGGGTGACTGTCTAGGCAGCTCACCGTTTCTGCCATTTCTCACAATTTTTGGAAGTCACTTGCCTGCACTCCCTGCATACTAAGATAATATTACTTCCTTCTCCAATCTCTGAGGGAATTAAAAACTTTATAGCTATACTTATAGTTTTCCATGTTACAGATTCAGGTAATAAACTCACTAAGACATGTAAAGTGTATAGAATGGAGGGACATTAAAAGACACTTTTGATAATGCAAATTAGGATAGAAAATGAATTAGGTACAACTTTTGGACTCACCAAGATAGGATAGATTATGGAGTATTTTCTCTGAATTTCTCAAATGTTTACGGACTAGACATTTTTCATGTACTCATTTCCTGTATATATTGTATATAGTTATGTACTTATTGTATATAGTTTTTCTTATATTAGTTTTACCCTACTTTTTAAAAATTTAGACAAAATGAGAAATGTGGTAAATTTTTTTTGTGCTATAACAAATAAAGCTTGCCTGGAAATCAGAGAGCAGAGCTAGCCATGAGTTAAGCATAGAGGCCAGGCAGTGGTGTCACATGCATTTAATCTAACACATGGGAGAAGGAAAGAGGAAGTGATGCAAGCTGGGCAGAGAGAGGAAGTGATGAGATGGGGTGGAGACAGGAACTTGGCTCCCATTCGAGGCTGTGGATATATTGAGATAGGAGATGATGTGGCTCTCTGATCTTTGTCTCTCTGATCTTTCCGCATTTACACTGATATCTGGCTCTGAGTCTTTATTTTAATACCAATTAGGATTCAAGCTACAATGGAAACGTGTTCTAACCTTCACTGAGGACTTAGCCCTTCACACTGGTTGTCAGCTGTGGGGATCCTTGCAAATGCTATGGGTGGCAGAGAAATAAACATTGAAAGAAAAGAAAGAAACACAGTTCAGCATGACTTAGTTGTCCTGACTGGTGCATACTTCTGGAGTCTGAAAACAAACAGTTTGTTTTAAGCACATTGAAACAGTACAATTTGAAGGGAAAAAAGTATCCCGATATAATGCAGTCCCTAATGCAAAAGGAAGTATAATGGCATCAAAAGTCAAAACATTGTACATGTAATCCAGAAATAGACTGTAGAGATAGGCTACCTGTATTAATTTAAGGGTCTAGGGAAAGCTCTTATGTGTTCTCTATCACACAAATATCTTAGTGATCATTGGACTATTAACCAACTCTGTTCCTGGTTCATGGACCCTGAGGGAGTACCTGGCTATGCAGATAATGTAAAGGATTCAAAGACTAATAAGCATCTGCAGTCCTCATTTTGGAGCTTCATATGGCCTGGCCTTTCAGAGAAAACAGTGTTTATATAGACTATTAGCTACTTCTAGACCTGCTTATAGGAGATTGATAGGATCTGAACCTTCAGACAACAGAGATCACCAGGTTATTGATCACTTTTCATCTCTAGATCAAGGAAAAAATCAGGCTACACATCTGTTTTTTGAATAGACAACCATGGATGTTTGAACTTCTTGGCTTCCCTAGTGGTCATTGGAGCACAAATATTTTGTTTTCCTAACATGCATTCATAATGAAAAATTAAATAGAAAGTTTTCAGAAAATTTAATCAACTGGAAATCATAGTTTATCATAATGAGCAAGTTTCAGAGAGATAAAATAACATATATTTCATTATGTTGAATAAAATTAAAAATTATGCTTCTATTTTTTATTTATTATTAATTTTTATGTTAGCTAACAAAATATAGCATTTCCTCATGGCATGTATATATATACATGTAGGTATATATACATATATATTTGTATTATACTGTATGTGTTTTTGTGTCTGTGACAGAGAGAAAGAAGGAGAGAAACATTGCTGTCTCTTATGATGATCCATGAGACTTGTAGAGGCAGATATGACAGAGAAGATGAGGAGAATAAAAGGGTGGAGAATAAAGGATGGTGGGTGAGAAGTGCATGTAACAGGAAAGCAGAAGAGAGACCAAGCTAGAAGTAGAAAGGAAACCAGCAGGAGCAGTGGGTGTGATCTAAAGTCTTCCAAGAACAAATTCAGGCATTTCTCAGACACGTCAGCCCGAGAGTCCTAAAACACTATATAGAGACAAACGACCATCTTGGAACATCTACAGCATCCCCTTCCAAACGACAGGGATCATCACAAAAGAAGGCTTTGAAAAGAGCATAAGAGCTAGAAGATGGGAAGGAGTACAGCAGAGGCTGGTCTCTGAACATGACAAAGCTGTTATACAAATGAAAGCACCACAGCTGTAAAATTACCTAGTGGATCAGCAAAAAGATTGTGCATCTATATCCATGGTGTGCTGATGACTAACAGTCCTTCAAGTATATTCTTAAGAGAGGTGTACTCTTCTTTCTAAATGTTTTAGGCAATTGTAAATGTCAGTATTATCTTGATATATCTGCTAGATATAATTTAATGCTAAATTAAATTTTAATTTTAAATTATATTATTTATATATAAATATTATATAATTATATATTATTTATATATATCTGCTAGATATAATATAATGCTAAATTAAATTTTAATTTAATATGTCAACTTGCTAGAATCCAGAATCACTTCAAATATCTAAGAGTTGAATAAACCACAGAGAGTTTGCATGTTGGCATGTCTGGAGCAAAATTTTCTGGTTCATTATAATTGGTATGAAGAGATCTGCTCAATATATAGTGAGTGGCATAATTTCCTAAGTAGAAAGTCCTTAAAGTTTTAAGAGTCAAGTAAACAAGTTGACATTCCTTGATGTGATTTTTATTTGTAAATACAATGTGACCACTGTCTCTTGAGGGACATTACTTTTGATTCATCCATAAAGGTGAAATTGCATATGAAACAAAAATTTCTACTTCAAAAATAAAAATAAAGACAAAAATGCTTACAAGCAAGTGTGGTAGTCAACACATATATTCCCAGAATTGGGTAGGATGGAAGAGAATTAATTCAAGTTTGAGGCCAGTCTTGGCTTCATGACTGAATTCTGGTACAACATGGGCTGCTTAATATAGGCTGTCAGGAAAAATATAAAAAGAAATTTAAGATGAAAAGAGAGACAGGAATTTTAGCAACCTTAAACAGTTTTAGGGAAAACGCCTTTCATGTTGGAAATATAAACAGAAGTATTCTTTGTTTCTTCTGCAATTCCCCACAAGACCAACTAAGTATTTCAAAAAAGAACTGCTTATTTTGCATTTGAAGTAACGAATTTAGAAAAGTGTGGTCAGTAACTGAGACATCACACCTCCTGTGGGTCCTACTACCTCACAATTACCTGTGGTTTTGAAGGCACACAAACAAGAAGCTAACTGGACTGCAGCTATATCAGCATTTCAACCCACAAAAAAAAACCTTCCTGTGTCCCCAATGTGTCCTAAATGAAAGCGGGTTATCAAGGAAGACAGGGCTCCCTAAAAGCTAGACTGTCTCTTAACAGGAAGACTAACTCATTTTAGTGGCAGGCAAGGATAGTCTACTCTCCTTAGCATTTTGCTAATGTGACTGTAACTGTCTGGAGCTGTGGGGTTTGGCTGCCTCTCTTCAACCAATGACATACTGTCTGGGTTTCAAGGTGAATGAAAATTATTGAGAGGAGACTGAGAGACTGAAAACTACATTTGAACCCTCAAGACTGTGCTTATTTTGAAAAAAAAAATGTGTTGTGAATATACAGAAAGACATATGATAGTTAAAGATATTTATAAGAAATCATAGACAGGCCGGCAGTGGTGGTGCATGCCTTTAATCCCAGCACTCGGGAAGCAGAGCCAGGCAGATCTCTGTGAGTTCAAGGCCAGCCTAATCTACAGAGCAAGATCCAGAACAGCACCAAAATTACACAGAGAAAACCTGTCTACAAAAATCAAAAATAAAAAATTTAAAGTAATGATAGATGAATGACAAGCAGAGATAAATAGATAATGAGTAGATTAAAGATGTGTAAAAATAGATTATTGGAAAAATAGTTTAACAAATCACAAATATATAAATGACTGATAGATGATTTGATTGATAGAATGAAGAGGATAGAAAAAAAGATGATTGATAGCTAATACGTGTGTGTTTGTATATATTTATGTATACAGATTATAGAAAGATAGATGATAGATACATACATACATATAGATACATAGAAAAATACAAAGATGACTAGATATATGGTAGATAAATAATAGATTCATAGATGATAGATAGATAATAGGTGCTAGAAAGATAGCTACCAGCATGATTACAGATCACAGTGACATACATAATTGATATACCCAAACTTATTGTCAGATCATTAAGTACATAAATAAAATATTGTAGAGGTATAATACAAGGAAGTTAACAGCATACCAGAAATCTCTATAAGAAAAAGAAGAAATCATACCCAGCAGGACGATAGGGCAAGAAATAATCAAACTCATGTTTGAATTTAATACAATACAAACAAAATAAATACAAAGAATCAATAAAGCAATTTTAGTCATCAGGAAAAACAATATTGACAAGCCCTTATCCAACTTAAATAAACCATAGGAAAAATATCTAAATTAAGAAATAAGTCATGAACATGAGATATAAAAATAGAGAAGGTTAAATCAAAGGAATCCTAAGGACATACTTTAAGTACCTGTACCGCACCAAATTGGAAAAATCTAGAAGAAATGGATAATTTTCTCTATGCACACCACTTATAAAGGATAAAAATTAAATAAAGATTAGATAAGCAATTTAAGTGGACCTGTAACACCTACTGAAATCAAAGCAGCAGTCAATAAAACATATTCTCAGCAAAAAAAAAAAAAAATGGATTTAGCACAAAATTCTGCCAGAATTGCAGAGTTAATGCCAATATCCCTCCAGTTATTACACAAAGTATAAAAAGGGTATTTTATGAGGCCACAGTTACCCTAATACACAAACCAAGCTATGGTCCTTGGTAAATGGTAAAAGGCAATGGTAAACAGTGGGTTTACTTTTAGCCTGGTATAAGAGCGCACACTGATTAAATGATGTGTGAATGTGTGCATGTGAGTTCTGGTGCTTGTAAGGGCAGAAGAGGGCATTGATGGGATCCCCTGGAGCTGGAGTCACAGGCAGTTGTGAGCCTCCTGTTGTGGGCACTGGGAACTGAAGTTGGGTCCTCTGCAAGTTCAGAACACACTCTTAATGTGTAAGTGATTTCTCTAGCCCTGTACACTCACCATTCTTTACCAAGAGCACCAGAAATGAATTTTTATGTCGTGTTGTTTCACTTCATTGTTGAATGGTTGACTTAGATATATCTGAAAATGGTTAATATGTACAATTTGACAACTTGTCTTTGCATATTTTCAGACATTTTTATTTTACATGGCTCATTCCTGACTCTACAGCAGTTGCTCTTTATTTCAGTAGGACATACACTATTCTCAACAATGAACATAGACAAGAAACATCAATATTCTCATGATGTATTTCTAGAAGATTCTGTCAGAGGCCAAGAAACTGTAAAACACTGCAAAGAACTGGAAACCTTTGAAACTGGACTGACTATTAGCCACAGAAATCCTAGAAGTATAGTATGCATATTTAATATTTAGGACCTTCAACATTTTATTATATTGTTAGGCTTATTTTTTCAAATAAATTATACTTAAACCATTTTTCCTTTCCTTACTCCTCTCAACCTCTCATATACGGCCATTTTCTTCTCTCAAATTCATCTTTATTTTTAATTACCTTTAAATATCTACATTTAATATATTTTATTCTAATTTTATGAATATAATCAGATTAATGTGTATAATGTTATATTTACATTTCTAGCAGATGCCATCTCACAACAAGCTTCTTCCTCTTGTTAGTAGAATCTTTCTTTCCCTTCTTCCATGATATTGCCTGAGCCTTAGATGCAGGAATTCTGCTGTAATATATCAGCTGGGCTTGGACACCTCATAATCATCTGTTCTATTTTTTTGTTTTGCGGTTTTTATTTGTGTTTGTTTGATGCTAATCAATGGATTTTTTTTTCCATTCATGTGTGAGAGCTACATTTCCATGTATCTATAAGGAGAATATTTAGATATTTAGAATGCATTTAGGGATTATACTCGTTTTGAGTTTGTTGAAATTGATAAGTATGAAGCTATTTGCATTCTTCTACATGCAGATATCCAATCTGATCAAACCATTTGTTGAAGATACTGTCTTGTTTTCCAGTGAATGTTTTGGGTTTCTTTAGCAAAGATCAGCTATGCATATATGTCTGGAATTATGTCTGGGTCTTCATATTGATTCCATTTATGAACCTGTCTGCCTTTCCACCAATACTGTGGCGTGTTTATTCACATAGGTCTATAGTAGGACTTGAAGTTAGGAATGATGAGACCTCCAGAATTTCTTTTAGTGTTCATGATAGTTTAACTATCCTGTTATTTTCTCTGTGTGTTTACATTAAAGCCAGAAATTGTCTTTTTAAGATCTGTGTAACATTGTGTTGAAATTTTGATGTGACTGCATAGATGAGATTCTTCAGATTACTTTTGATAGGTTGGGCATTTTTACTATGCAATTCCTACTGATACATGAGCATGAGAGATTCTCCAGCTTTTGATATTTTTTTCAGCTTCTAAAAACAAATTTCAAATACAGCAAAAATTTATTCGCTTTGTTTGATTTTTTAAAAGTGGAATTTTATTATTCTAAATACCTACATGATTAATTAAGAAACTGAATAACTATAACATAAAACTGGAATAATTCAGTATAATCACTTTGACTGACTCATTAGAACTATTCTTACAATATGAAAAATAATTATGGGACATGTTGTATAGAATGTCAGAGGAAACACTGAGTCTTGAAATTAAAAAGCAAAGAGAACACATCAAAAGTTTGAGAACAATAATCAGATTTAACCATTTTGCATAAAGGTGATGGATTCAAGATGCAATTCACTTGTAGTCATGGTAAATACTTCTGCTGAAAAGCTAAAGCCTGAACCATTTCCAAGAAGTTATGATCCACAAAGCCAATGGCAAAAGAGATTTCATTAACTTAGTAAGAGAACACACACACTTAATTGAAGCACTTGGGAGGCAGATGCTGGTGGGGCTTTGAATTCAAAGCCAACGTAGCTTGGACTACAAAGTGCATTCCACTATAGCCAGGGCTACAAAGAACCCCCGTCACACACAAAATTAATGAATGTGGCAACAAGGGCGGATGTTTCTGTTGTTAAGCTTTCCGAGCTGTGGTCAGGCAGACGCCTCAAGCTTCTTACGACACCCAATATGTTTTATTCTGGTTCTGCCACTTGTCAGCCAAAGCAGCACCATGCTGTCTGTGCTCCTAAACCTGATCTGTACTGGTGAGTCCTGCTGGGAATAGATGGTGTGCAATAACAGGGTGGAAATGTCATCCTGGGAGGCTAAATCTGCCTACAGCAGAAACACTGGCCTCCATGGTTTATATTAGTACATGAGTTCATCTTAACTAAGTAAGCTCTTATTCTAATGTACAGAGAACAATGGAGATAGGGATGTCAGATGGCCAGGCTACTGAAAAAGAAAGATGAGTTCAACATGAGTTTTTCTTTCCAGGCCTCTTCCTAGTCCTCAGGACATTGGCACAAGCAGGTGAGTCCATCTTTAAATATTGAGATACTATCCATTGCAATAGATAGGTTTCATTCTAACAGGAGAGCAGGCATCACAGGGTGTTGGCTGCTGGCTTCTGTGAGTGACTTGTTGGTGACACTTTTGAATTGTGAAATTAGGACTCTGTGGCTGTTTGAAACCTGGAGCTTATGCAGGGACACTTGGCTCAGTCTGGGAGGGACTGGACCTCCCTGGACTGAGTCTACCAGTTGATCGCAATTCTCGGGGAGGACTTGTCCTGGAGGAGGTGGGAATGGAGGGTAGGCTGGGGGTAAGGGGAGGAAGTTGGAGGGGGGAGAATAGGGGAATCCATGGCTGATATGTAGAACTGAATGGTATTGTAAAATTATATATATTATATATATATATATTATATATATATATATATATAAATTAGGACTCTGAACCCTGTCCATCAGCTCTCTCCTAGATTGTCCCAGACACAGCTCTTGGCTGAGTCAGGCATCAACGTATTTTGGATAAACTTTTAATGTCTGGTTGTTCAACACAGGGTTTCTCTGTGTTGCCCTGACTATCTTAGAATTTACTTGGTCGACCAGGTGACCCATGAACTCAGATATTCACCTGCCTCTGCCTATCATGTGCTGCAATTAAAAGTGTGAGCCATAACACCTGGAAACTCATGACCAGACTTTCTTTCAGCTTCAGGAATTCCACAGACTTTTCTGATCTTATTGTTAGGAACTCTGTCTGCTACAGTTTTTCTGAGAAAAATTTATATACTTCAACTCTGAAGGAGAGTGTTGCTGTCAATTATAGGCACAGTTTTTCTTTTTTCACTCAGCTGGTCATCCTGGTCTCCTGTGTCCTGTAAGTGTTTCCTCAGAAGTCTGACATTGGCTGTTCTGGAAGTCACCCATGTTCTTTTCCTCTTTTGTCAATCTGATGTCAGGATCTCTCATGACAATTATATGCTCAGTGATCTTGATGATTTGATTTGAATTTGTTTCATGTAATTTGATCATCTTTAACCTGACCATTTTCAGGTTTCTTCATGTCTCAAGACTGTTGTACAGTAACTTTTCTAAAGAAGTTTTTCTCTCCTCTTTTCTA
Organism: Peromyscus leucopus; assembly: GCF_004664715.2. Classification (NCBI taxonomy): domain Eukaryota; kingdom Metazoa; phylum Chordata; class Mammalia; order Rodentia; family Cricetidae; genus Peromyscus; species Peromyscus leucopus. Next base: position 2,983 of record NW_023504909.1, on the reverse strand, counting down.
AGCTTTGTTTTTCTGTCTTTTTGTAAATATTATACAATTTCTTTGTGAATTTCATATAATATTTTAATATTATTCATTCTGCTCGCAAAACTCATTCAAAATGCCACCTTCATTGTCCCAAGTAAACCTCAATTTTCCTTTAACTTTCTTGAATTTTTATGATTTGTAATTGGGTATTTGGATGGTTTCAATTTATTTCCATTGTATTTTCATTCAGGTTTTGTATTTACATGACATATCATGTAATGCATGATCTAAGCTCACTCATTCTCCTATATTATAATCAAGTAAACTGGTGGAGTGTGTGTGTGTGTGTGTGTGTGTGTGTGTGTGTGTGTGTGTGTGTACATGCACATCACACTAGTGTGGAGGTAGAGGAAAACCTGCTGGAATTAATTTTCTCTTTTGACCGTGTGCATCCTGGCAATGATTTTCAGGGTGTCAAGCTTGGCAGAAAGACCCTTTGCCCACTTAGACATCAAGCTGGCCCATATATTCTTCCAATTCTGTAGCTGATTTTTTGGTCTGTGGGGGTGGTATACAAAAATTTTATGTTATTGTTAGTTCATTTCAAAATTCAAAATATTTTCTACCCAGAGTTTCTTTTTTTCATAGTTAGATTGCATCTTTTTTCTTTTATAAAAGATGTTTTCTTTGTAAATTAAATATATGGAGAATTTCATACATAACTATTATATGTACATCATTTCCACCCCTTGGAATGTATCCAAAGAACGTGACAACCTATGGCATAAATATTTGTTCAATCATGTTTTTTGCTGCTCTATTTTCAATAGCCAGGACATGGATACAACATGAATGTCCTTCAGCTGATGAATGGATAATGAAATTTTAACACATGTACACTGTGGAATACTGTTCAAAGATAAATAACAATGAAATTAACATTGACACAGATAGAACCAGGAAATCTCATACTGAACAAGGTAACCCAGACCCAGAAACACAAATAGCATATTTTCTATTTTGTCACTGGATGATAGCTCTAAAGCTGAATCCCTGTGTTTATTCTCCTAACAACTGACAAGGATTATTTTTTATTTTTCTCTCATATATTATATCCCTATCACAGTTTCTCCTACATTCATTTCATATTCAGAAAAGAGCAAGGCTCTCTGGGATATTAACAGAGCAAAGCACAAAAAGTAACACTAAGCCTAGGCCCATAAGCTTGTATCAACATTGGACAAGGAAACCGTATAAGAGGAAGAGGGTCCTAAGTGTAGGTATAAGAATCAGAGACAGCACCAACTCCAAATTCCAGGAGTCCAAGAAGAACACCAAGCTATACATCCATAACACTTATGCAGAGTAACTATCGTAGACCCATACAGGTTCCCTGATGAACTCTTCAGTCTCTGTAACTGAAGGCCATGATCCACTCTACTTGAATCCTTGGGTCATGTTCTGGTGATGCCTTTGACCTCTTTGGCTCCTACAATTCTTCCTTCCCTCTCTTATTTGAGCTTCCTGGAGCACTGCCTAATGTTTAGCTATGGGTCTCTGTATCTGCTCCCATCTGTTGATCAATCTGGTTTGATATTGAGGTCTTTGATCCACTTAGAATTTAGTTTTGAAGGGTAATAGCCTGCTTCTTATATCCCTTTGCCTGGAAATTACTGGACCAGTGCTTTATTCTGAGATATTGAGGTGATGTTTACATTTGATATTAGTACTGTTTCTTGTATGCAACAGAAGGATGGGTACTGTTTTCACACCATTCTTCTAGTCTGGATCTATTCATGGAGGTATTGTGTCCATTGATACCAAAAACAGTAATGACCGATGATTGTTAATTCCTGTTATTTTGGTGGTGGTAGTGGTAGTCTCTCTCTCTCTCTCTCTCTCTCTCTCTCTCTCTCTCTCTCTCTCTCTCTCTCTCTCTCTCTCTCTCTCTTTCTGTGTGTGTGGGGGGGTGTTGGCAAGTACATGAAGATACATGTTCTTCCATTATTTGCCTTTACTAGTGTGAAATTATTTATTTCCTGTTTTTACATGGGTGTAGTTGAAGTTATTGGGATGGAAATGTCTTTCTAGTATTTCTGGATCTTGACGTAGATATTGGTCGAATTTGGCTTTACCATGGAATATGTTGCTTTTCCCAGATATGGTGATTGAAAATTTTGCTGGATAGTAGGTCAAGAACGGTGGTGGCATATTGAGTCTTGGGAAACTGAACCTACTGATTCAGAGAGCTACATTTGGTGGAGGGCAGCCTATCTGCTCTTCATGCTGGTGTAGCCTTCACCTGTTCTTCTGACTGCTTGGGCCTGTCCATGAGCAACAGATATCTGCCCAAGTTTTGGTGGTGGATTCTTAGACTTGTAACTTAATTAAAACACACTCTTGGAATTATTCATCATGGGGTTTATAGGTTTCTCTTTCTTTTGTGTTTACCTCTTGAGCCTCACCATTGTTCTCTGTAATGTTTTACATCTCTGATTTTAACTCTTATGCTCTTATACGTGGATGACTCTGCACTATTAATAATAAACTCTTCTGCCATATAAAGGAGTTCACTTTTGGTAAATAGACCTTTACTGTTTAGTATAACTGGTGATAGTAGTCAGGTCAACTTATTGTAACACTGGATAGGCTGACTTTGGTGTCAGCTTCTGTATTTCAGCTGGGACCCTTCATGTATTTTGAGATCAGACGCTGTTCCTAGATGTACTTCCTGTTGCTTTAAGGGGCCACAAAAACTCTGCAATGAAGAATAGTCCCTGGCTAGGGTGTACAATGACTACTGGGTAGCCAGTGTTGCAAGATGTCTACCAGACCTGACTAGTAGTATACCTTGGAGTCTACATAGTTGAGAATACTGAGACTAGCTGTTGTCTCATTCCTCAGGAATATCCACAAGGTGGATACAGATAAATGAACAAGATTCATGGGGTGACCATTATGAGTCCAAATCCATTCTAAATACAAATAAACAAGTTGCTGAGCTATACTAGACTCC
>NW_023504908.1:0-3792 GCF_004664715.2 Peromyscus leucopus | reverse complement strand
TCTCTGTTCAGTCTGTGTAATGTTACTTGTATGTGTGTTTTCAGGGCTGACCATTTTGTATTAGGTAACTAATGGATGTGTTTGTCCCTGGAAAACACTCTTTCTCCTACTCCAAATTCATTAGTTGCCTATAGTCCTTTTTGTAGGTCTTTAGGTTTCCTGTTTATTTCTTTCAAAGAACCAATTCATTGCTTGGTCGATTCTTTGTAATGTTCTTTGGTCTCCATTTCATAGAAGTCTGCCCTGTTCTTCATTATTTCTCACTACCTACTGCTTCTCATTTTGAATAATCTTGTTTTCCCTCTTTTTTTTTTTGGTTTTTTTTTCCCCAGAGCTGAGGACAGAACCCAGGGCCTTGTGCTTGCTAGGCAAGAGCTCTACCACTGAGCTAAATCCCCAACACCTGTTTTTCTTAAGGTACATCTTAGGGTTATTAATTTGAGGTTTTAGATTTTTTACATAAGCATTCACAGCTATAAACTTTCCTCTTAAATGTGCCTTGGTCAGACCATAGGTTCTGATAGGTAATATTTTTATTTTCATTTGATCCTAGGGACTTTTTTACTTTTCTCTCTGATTTCTGTAATAACCCACGAGTCATGTAAGCGTGTATTGTTCAGTCATTGTACACACTTGTAGTTCCTGGGTTCTATTTTATTGTTGGGACAGGGTCTCACTATTTATCTCTGGCTAACCTGGAACCTGCTATGGACACCAGACTGGCCTCCAACTCTAGATGTGTAATTTTAAAAAGGGAATCACAGGGCAATGGGTGTTGGGGCAGCTTCTTTCTGGGTCCTTGAAAGCAGGAGGCCGCAGGTTTCATCGAGGAGGAGCAGGGGAGTCATCTGTCAAGCTTATGGACTCTTGTTTTACCTGTGGTTTACACTGTGGCAGCATCTGTACCAGACAGATATCTGCAGTCCACTCCGTTCTTTGTGTCCCACCGCCCTCTGCTGGTCACATCTATATTTGCATTCCATGGGCTGCGCAGATTTTTCTGACCCTTCTGAGCTCTTCAGATCATACCCACTAAAGGTGCCAAATGTTTGCACTGGAGATGACTCTGGGGTGTTTGGGAGCGTGGAAAGAAAAACCACAGCACTGTAATCAATGTAAACAGAGCACATTTCCTCACACTTCAGCATTAATCACCCTACGGTAGAAACACAGCAGTGAGTACATTGTACAGCCTTGGAACATCAATGTTCTCCAGCTCTGTAGCAGTACACGATGGGCTGGCTGGTGGCTCCAGAATCTTTCCAGATGCTTCAGGTTCAGGACTATCAAATTCCAGGGTTATATCAGTAGATATGATTTGTCCCTAGCCACCGAGACCTGGGCTAACTCTCTATGCTCTTCCCAGCCTAAGCCCAGATTCTGTCTCTTGAGTTTTTGGTTTGCTAGTGTCTGGCCTCCTATTCTCCATGACTGGATGTTCCCTAACCCAGAGGCTGTGACAGGCAAACCTGAGACCTGTGAATGTTGCCGGATATCCAGCCCTCACAGTAGCCCCCTACCCCAACAGTCATCTGCTGGGGGTACTACTGTCTCCTCAAAGCCTGCAAATGAATCTGAGGCTTGGGAGGGCTGTCTGTGAGCGTCCATGCTTTCTTCCCAGGCCAATGCTTCCTGATATGGTGGTAAGGAATTGAACCAGGCTGGTTGGAGGGGCCACAGCAAGACTGAGGCTGTGAAAACTTTATTGAAAGCAATCAGACTTTTTATACCGTTTTCAGAAACAGAATATAGTGGTAAGTGAACATACAGTGAAACACAAAGTGGCTTGACAGTCAAAGAGAATGCCCAAATATGCTTCAGCAGTAGCAGATGCTTTCTACACAGACAACTTAGCAAGAAATAGCAACCAGGCAGGGACAGCCAAAATTCCATTAATCCCTCCCCTCGGTCAGTACTTTCTTCATCTGAGTCGTTGTTGGTAGGGAGACTCTGTTCTTCATGGCTCCACAACTCTGTCACCCCGATCACCTTCTTTTCTTCCTGTGTCTCTTCTGGAGACACTTTGAAAGTTCTCCGTCCATCTTCCATAGGTCTAGTCAGTCTTTCAGGTATTCATACTGACTTTTTAGCACCCTGAGGAAAAAAACACAAACAGACCTTTGGCCCCACAGAATTGCTGGAGTCGAGCTACTCAGTTGGCCAGATTCAACATCTCTAAAGGACCCTGAATTTTTTTTTTTAGAGTGGCCCAAAAATGTTCTCAAGCACTGAGGCCATCCTTGCCCAAATTTATAAAATGTCAAGTATGTATAGCAGAATACAAAATATTGTAAAAAGTGGCCATATTATCTTTATCCCCCTCCTTTATTTTTAAATAACATATAAGTTGTTCATTAGCTCTTTCTGTAAAAGATTGACCCTGAGTGTTATATGGCATGCCTGTGATGTGGGTTATAGCGAACTCTTGCTAAAATGTTTGAAAAGACTTGGCAATGTATACAGGACTGTGGTTGTTAGAATGTAATTTGTCCCCATAAGCTCATAGGGAGTGGCACTATTAGCAGGTATGGCTTTGTTGGAGAAGGTGTAGCCCTGTTGGAGAAAGTATGTCTCAGTAGGGGTGAATTTTGAGGTCTCCTATGTTCAAGCCACACTCAGTGGAGACTCAGTTCACTTCCTGTTACCTGTGGATCAAGATGTAGAACTCTCAGCTCCTCCTCCAGCACCATGTCTGCCTGCACACCATCATGTCCCAAAAGGATGATAATGGACTAAACTTCTGAAACTGTAAACTATCCAAATTAAATGTTTTCCTTATAAGAATTGCCATGGTCAAGGTGTCTCTTCACAGCAATAGAGATCCTAACTAACACAAAGAGCATTATCATCAGTTTTTAATATTTTGCAGGGGCCTAAAACAGGAAAAGCTCTGAGTAAAAGGGTAATAATATCCTTAACTGCTTTTTCTGATAGGGAAATAGCAAACATGAGCAATGAATAAATGTCCACAATGATATGAATATAAATCAGCCTCCCAAAGCTAGGGATGCTGTGGATATAGCTCTGTATTACAAAATGCCAATTGGCCAGTAGCCAGGCAGGAATTATAGGTGGGACAAGCACAGAAAAGAATTTGGGGAACAGAAAGGCAGAGATTCAGGAGACGCTGCCAGCCCCAGCCATGAGTACCAACATGTAAGATATTGGTAAGCCACAAGCTATGTGGCAAGATATAGATTTATAAAAATGGGTTAATTTAAGATATAAGAACAGCTAGCTAGAAGCCTGAGCCATTAGGCCAGTTTAAATAATAAAAGCGTCTGTGTGTTTATTTTATAAGTGGACCACGGGATTGCAGGGCTTGGCAGGACCTGAAGAGAAACTCTCCAGCTACATAGGGACATGATTAACAACCATGTGCCCGAGGGAAGGAGTGGACCTATTGTAAAAATGGCTTTTTTTTTCAGGATCCAAAGCCTGCTGTCCTGAATTGGGTTATTTCCTATTATGTTACCATGTGTTGGATTATCTGAGCCTTTTGTGAGTATACTAAATATCCTGTGGCTGCCAGAAAGTTTAAAATGTTAATAGAGTGTCTTAAAAGATTGATGTATTGTGTATGCAGTGGTCTGGCAGTGTGTATGCCTGCCTGCATGCCAGAAGAGGGCACCAGATCTCACGGTTGTGAGCTACCCTGTAGTTGCTGAGAATTGAACTGAGGACCTCTGGAAGAACAGGCAGTACTGTTCACCTCTGAGCCATCTCTGCAGCCAATAGAGTGCTTTAAGGGTAACTTAGTAGGTCTACAAACGAGGAGACCACCTATGTACT